>NW_027327544.1:300000-444285 GCF_047675955.1 Chlorocebus sabaeus | reverse complement strand
GCCACCTCGCAGGGGGGGGTGAGCCACCCCCCGCGGAGGTTGGGGGACCAATAGCCACCCCCTCTCCCCCCCTTGGCTATTGGGAGCCACCTCGCAGGGGGGGGGTGAGCCACCCCCCGCGAGGTGGGGACCAATAGCCACCCCCCTCTCCCCCCTTGGCTATTGGGAGCCACCTCGCAGGGGGGGGTGAGCCACCCCCCGCGAGGTGGGGGACCAATAGCCACCCCCTCTCCCCCCCTTGGCTATTGGGAGCCACCTCGCAGGGGGGGGTGAGCCACCCCCCGCGAGGTGGGGGACCAATAGCCACCCCCTCTCCCCCCCTTGGCTATTGGGAGCCACCTCGCAGGGGGGGGTGAGCCACCCCCCGCGAGGTGGGGACCAATAGCCACCCCCTCTCCCCCCCTTGGCTATTGGGAGCCACCTCGCAGGGGGGGGGTGAGCCACCCCCCGCGAGGTGGGGACCAATAGCCACCCCCTCTCCCCCCCTTGGCTATTGGGAGCCACCTCGCAGGGGGGGGGTGAGCCACCCCCCGCGAGGTGGGGACCAATAGCCACCCCCTCTCCCCCCCCTTGGCTATTGGGAGCCACCTCGCAGGGGGGGGTGAGCCACCCCCCGCGAGGTGGGGACCAATAGCCACCCCCTCTCCCCCCCCTTGGCTATTGGGAGCCACCTCGCAGGGGGGGGTGAGCCACCCCCCGCGAGGTGGGGACCAATAGCCACCCCCTCTCCCCCCCCTTGGCTATTGGGAGCCACCTCGCAGGGGGGGGTGAGCCACCCCCCGCGAGGTGGGGACCAATAGCCACCCCCTCTCCCCCCCTTGGCTATTGGGAGCCACCTCGCAGGGGGGGGGTGAGCCACCCCCCGCGAGGTGGGGACCAATAGCCACCCCCTCTCCCCCCCTTGGCTATTGGGAGCCACCTCGCAGGGGGGGGTGAGCCACCCCCCGCGAGGTGGGGACCAATAGCCACCCCCCTCTCCCCCCCTTGGCTATTGGGAGCCACCTCGCAGGGGGGGGTGAGCCACCCCCCGCGAGGTGGGGGACCAATAGCCACCCCCTCTCCCCCCCTTGGCTATTGGGAGCCACCTCGCAGGGGGGGGTGAGCCACCCCCCGCGAGGTGGGGACCAATAGCCACCCCCTCTCCCCCCCTTGGCTATTGGGAGCCACCTCGCAGGGGGGGGTGAGCCACCCCCCGCGAGGTGGGGACCAATAGCCACCCCCTCTCCCCCCCTTGGCTATTGGGAGCCACCTCGCAGGGGGGGGTGAGCCACCCCCCGCGAGGTGGGGACCAATAGCCACCCCCTCTCCCCCCCTTGGCTATTGGGAGCCACCTCGCAGGGGGGGGTGAGCCACCCCCCGCGAGGTGGGGACCAATAGCCACCCCCTCTCCCCCCCCTTGGCTATTGGGAGCCACCTCGCAGGGGGGGGTGAGCCACCCCCCGCGAGGTGGGGACCAATAGCCACCCCCTCTCCCCCCCTTGGCTATTGGGAGCCACCTCGCAGGGGGGGGTGAGCCACCCCCCGCGAGGTGGGGACCAATAGCCACCCCCTCTCCCCCCCTTGGCTATTGGGAGCCACCTCGCAGGGGGGGGTGAGCCACCCCCCGCGAGGTGGGGACCAATAGCCACCCCCTCTCCCCCCCCTTGGCTATTGGGAGCCACCTCGCAGGGGGGGGTGAGCCACCCCCCGCGAGGTGGGGACCAATAGCCACCCCCTCTCCCCCCCTTGGCTATTGGGAGCCACCTCGCAGGGGGGGGTGAGCCACCCCCCGCGAGGTGGGGACCAATAGCCACCCCCTCTCCCCCCCCTTGGCTATTGGGAGCCACCTCGCAGGGGGGGGTGAGCCACCCCCCGCGAGGTGGGGACCAATAGCCACCCCCTCTCCCCCCCTTGGCTATTGGGAGCCACCTCGCAGGGGGGGGTGAGCCACCCCCCGCGAGGTGGGGACCAATAGCCACCCCCTCTCCCCCCCCTTGGCTATTGGGAGCCACCTCGCAGGGGGGGGTGAGCCACCCCCCGCGAGGTGGGGACCAATAGCCACCCCCTCTCCCCCCCCTTGGCTATTGGGAGCCACCTCGCAGGGGGGGGTGAGCCACCCCCCGCGAGGTGGGGACCAATAGCCACCCCCTCTCCCCCCCTTGGCTATTGGGAGCCACCGCCACCCCCTCTCCCCCCCTTGGCTATTGGGAGCCACCTCGCAGGGGGGGGTGAGCCACCCCCCCGCGAGGTGGGGACCAATAGCCACCCCCTCTCCCCCCCTTGGCTATTGGGAGCCACCTCGCAGGGGGGGGTGAGCCACCCCCCGCGAGGTGGGGGACCAATAGCCACCCCCTCTCCCCCCCTTGGCTATTGGGAGCCACCTCGCAGGGGGGGGTGAGCCACCCCCCGCGAGGTGGGGACCAATAGCCCACCCCCTCTCCCCCCCCTTGGCTATTGGGAGCCACCTCGCAGGGGGGGGTGAGCCACCCCCCCGCGAGGTGGGGACCAATAGCCACCCCCTCTCCCCCCCCTTGGCTATTGGGAGCCACCTCGCAGGGGGGGGTGAGCCACCCCCCGCGAGGTGGGGACCAATAGCCACCCCCTCTCCCCCCCTTGGCTATTGGGAGCCACCTCGCAGGGGGGGGTGAGCCACCCCCCGCGAGGTGGGGACCAATAGCCACCCCCCCTCTCCCCCCCTTGGCTATTGGGAGCCACCTCGCAGGGGGGGGTGAGCCACCCCCCGCGAGGTGGGGGACCAATAGCCACCCCCCTCTCCCCCCCTTGGCTATTGGGAGCCACCTCGCAGGGGGGGGTGAGCCACCCCCCGCGAGGTGGGGACCAATAGCCACCCCCTCTCCCCCCTTGGGCTATTGGGAGCCACCTCGCAGGGGGGGGTGAGCCACCCCCCGCGAGGTGGGGACCAATAGCCACCCCCTCTCCCCCCCCTTGGCTATTGGGAGCCACCCTCGCAGGGGGGGGTGAGCCACCCCCCGCGAGGTGGGGACCAATAGCCACCCCCTCTCCCCCCCCTTGGCTATTGGGAGCCACCTCGCAGGGGGGGGGTGAGCCACCCCCCGCGAGGTGGGGACCAATAGCCCACCCCCTCTCCCCCCCTTGGCTATTGGGGAGCCACCTCGCAGGGGGGGGGTGAGCCACCCCCCGCGAGGTGGGGACCAATAGCCACCCCCTCTCCCCCCCTTGGCTATTGGGAGCCACCTCGCAGGGGGGGGTGAGCCACCCCCCGCGAGGTGGGGACCAATAGCCACCCCCTCTCCCCCCCTTGGCTATTGGGAGCCACCTCGCAGGGGGGGGTGAGCCACCCCCCGCGAGGTGGGGACCAATAGCCACCCCCTCTCCCCCCCTTGGCTATTGGGAGCCACCTCGCAGGGGGGGGTGAGCCACCCCCCGCGAGGTGGGGACCAATAGCCACCCCCTCCTCCCCCCCTTGGCTATTGGGAGCCACCTCGCAGGGGGGGGTGAGCCACCCCCCGCGAGGTGGGGACCAATAGCCACCCCCTCTCCCCCCCTTGGCTATTGGGAGCCACCTCGCAGGGGGGGGTGAGCCACCCCCCGCGAGGTGGGGGACCAATAGCCACCCCCCTCTCCCCCCCTTGGCTATTGGGAGGCCACCTCGCAGGGGGGGGTGAGCCACCCCCCGCGAGGTGGGGACCAATAGCCACCCCCTCTCCCCCCCCTTGGCTATTGGGAGCCACCTCGCAGGGGGGGGTGAGCCACCCCCCCGCGAGGTGGGGACCAATAGCCACCCCCTCCCCCCCCTTGGCTATTGGGAGCCACCTCGCAGGGGGGGGTGAGCCACCCCCCCGCGAGGTGGGGACCAATAGCCACCCCCTCTCCCCCCCCTTGGCTATTGGGAGCCACCTCGCAGGGGGGGGTGAGCCACCCCCCGCGAGGTGGGGGACCAATAGCCACCCCCTCTCCCCCCCTTGGCTATTGGGAGCCACCTCGCAGGGGGGGGTGAGCCACCCCCCGCGAGGTGGGGACCAATAGCCACCCCCTCTCCCCCCCTTGGCTATTGGGAGCCACCTCGCAGGGGGGGGTGAGCCACCCCCCGCGAGGTGGGGACCAATAGCCACCCCCTCTCCCCCCCTTGGCTATTGGGAGCCACCTCGCAGGGGGGGGTGAGCCACCCCCCCGCGAGGTGGGGACCCAATAGCCACCCCCTCTCCCCCCCCTTGGCTATTGGGAGCCACCTCGCAGGGGGGGGGTGAGCCACCCCCCCGCGAGGTGGGGACCAATAGCCACCCCCTCTCCCCCCCCTTGGCTATTGGGAGCCACCTCGCAGGGGGGGGTGAGCCACCCCCCCGCGAGGTGGGGACCAATAGCCACCCCCCTCTCCCCCCCTTGGCTATTGGGAGCCACCTCGCAGGGGGGGGGTGAGCCACCCCCCGCGAGGTGGGGGACCAATAGCCACCCCCTCTCCCCCCCTTGGCTATTGGGAGCCACCTCGCAGGGGGGGGTGAGCCACCCCCCGCGAGGTGGGGGACCAATAGCCACCCCCCCTCTCCCCCCCTTGGCTATTGGGAGCCACCTCGCAGGGGGGGGTGAGCCACCCCCCCGCGAGGTGGGGACCAATAGCCACCCCCTCTCCCCCCCTTGGCTATTGGGAGCCACCTCGCAGGGGGGGGTGAGCCACCCCCCGCGAGGTGGGGACCAATAGCCACCCCCTCTCCCCCCCTTGGCTATTGGGAGCCACCTCGCAGGGGGGGGTGAGCCACCCCCCGCGAGGTGGGGACCAATAGCCACCCCCCTCTCCCCCCCTTGGCTATTGGGGAGCCACCTCGCAGGGGGGGGTGAGCCACCCCCCGCGAGGTGGGGACCAATAGCCACCCCCTCTCCCCCCCTTGGCTATTGGGAGCCACCTCGCAGGGGGGGGTGAGCCACCCGTGAGCCCACCCCCCGCGAGGTGGGGACCAATAGCCACCCCCTCTCCCCCCCTTGGCTATTGGGAGGCCACCTCGCAGGGGGGGGTGAGCCACCCCCCGCGAGGTGGGGACCAATAGCCACCCCCCTCTCCCCCCCTTGGCTATTGGGAGCCACCTCGCAGGGGGGGGTGAGCCACCCCCCGCGAGGTGGGGACCAATAGCCACCCCCTCTCCCCCCCTTGGCTATTGGGAGCCACCTCGCAGGGGGGGGGTGAGCCACCCCCCGCGAGGTGGGGACCAATAGCCACCCCCTCTCCCCCCC
Source organism: Chlorocebus sabaeus (assembly GCF_047675955.1). NCBI lineage: Eukaryota > Metazoa > Chordata > Mammalia > Primates > Cercopithecidae > Chlorocebus > Chlorocebus sabaeus. Next base: position 439,101 of record NW_027327544.1, on the reverse strand, counting down.
TTGGCTATTGGGAGCCACCTCGCAGGGGGGGGTGAGCCACCCCCCGCGAGGTGGGGACCAATAGCCACCCCTCTCCCCCCCTTGGCTATTGGGAGCCACCTCGCAGGGGGGGGTGAGCCACCCCCCGCGAGGTGGGGACCAATAGCCACCCCCTCTCCCCCCCTTGGCTATTGGGAGCCACCTCGCAGGGGGGGGTGAGCCACCCCCCGCGAGGTGGGGACCAATAGCCACCCCCTCTCCCCCCCTTGGCTATTGGGAGCCACCTCGCAGGGGGGGGGGTGAGCCACCCCCCGCGAGGTGGGGACCAATAGCCACCCCCTCTCCCCCCCTTGGCTATTTGGGAGCCACCTCGCAGGGGGGGGTGAGCCACCCCCCGCGAGGTGGGGACCAATAGCCACCCCCCTCTCCCCCCCTTGGCTATTGGGAGCCACCTCGCAGGGGGGGGTGAGCCACCCCCCGCGAGGTGGGGACCAATAGCCACCCCCTCTCCCCCCCTTGGCTATTGGGAGCCACCTCGCAGGGGGGGGTGAGCCACCCCCCGCGAGGTGGGGACCAATAGCCACCCCCTCTCCCCCCCTTGGCTATTGGGAGCCACCTCGCAGGGGGGGGTGAGCCACCCCCCGCGAGGTGGGGACCAATAGCCACCCCCTCTCCCCCCCTTGGCTATTGGGAGCCACCTCGCAGGGGGGGGGTGAGCCACCCCCCGCGAGGTGGGGACCAATAGCCACCCCCTCTCCCCCCCTTGGCTATTGGGAGCCACCTCGCAGGGGGGGGTGAGCCACCCCCCGCGAGGTGGGGACCAATAGCCACCCCCTCTCCCCCCCCTTGGCTATTGGGAGCCACCTCGCAGGGGGGGGGTGAGCCACCCCCCGCGAGGTGGGGACCAATAGCCACCCCCCTCTCGCCCCCCCCTTGGCTATTGGGAGCCACCTCGCAGGGGGGGGGTGAGCCACCCCCCGCGAGGTGGGGACCAATAGCCACCCCCTCTCCCCCCCCTTGGCTATTGGGAGCCACCTCGCAGGGGGGGGTGAGCCACCCCCCGCGAGGTGGGGACCAATAGCCACCCCCTCTCCCCCCCCTTGGCTATTGGGAGCCACCTCGCAGGGGGGGGTGAGCCACCCCCCGCGAGGTGGGGACCAATAGCCACCCCCTCTCCCCCCCTTGGCTATTGGGAGCCACCTCGCAGGGGGGGGTGAGCCACCCCCCGCGAGGTGGGGACCAATAGCCACCCCCTCTCCCCCCCCTTGGCTATTGGGAGCCACCTCGCAGGGGGGGGTGAGCCACCCCCCGCGAGGTGGGGACCAATAGCCACCCCCTCTCCCCCCCTTGGCTATTGGGAGCCACCTCGCAGGGGGGGGTGAGCCACCCCCCCGCGAGGTGGGGACCAATAGCCACCCCCCTCTCCCCCCCTTGGCTATTGGGAGCCACCTCGCAGGGGGGGGTGAGCCACCCCCCGCGAGGTGGGGACCAATAGCCACCCCCTCTCCCCCCCTTGGCTATTGGGAGCCACCTCGCAGGGGGGGGTGAGCCACCCCCCGCGAGGTGGGGACCAATAGCCACCCCCTCTCCCCCCCTTGGCTATTGGGAGCCACCTCGCAGGGGGGGGTGAGCCACCCCCCGCGAGGTGGGGACCAATAGCCACCCCCTCTCCCCCCCCTTGGCTATTGGGAGCCACCTCGCAGGGGGGGGTGAGCCACCCCCCGCGAGGTGGGGACCAATAGCCACCCCCTCTCCCCCCCTTGGCTATTGGGAGCCACCTCGCAGGGGGGGGTGAGCCACCCCCCGCGAGGTGGGGACCAATAGCCACCCCCTCTCCCCCCCCTTGGCTATTGGGAGCCACCTCGCAGGGGGGGGTGAGCCACCCCCCGCGAGGTGGGGACCAATAGCCACCCCCTCTCCCCCCCTTGGCTATTGGGAGCCACCTCGCAGGGGGGGGTGAGCCACCCCCCGCGAGGTGGGGACCAATAGCCACCCCCTCTCCCCCCCCTTGGCTATTGGGAGCCACCTCGCAGGGGGGGGTGAGCCACCCCCCGCGAGGTGGGGACCAATAGCCACCCCCCTCTCCCCCCCTTGGCTATTGGGAGCCACCTCGCAGGGGGGGGTGAGCCACCCCCCGCGAGGTGGGGACCAATAGCCACCCCCTCTCCCCCCCTTGGCTATTGGGAGCCACCTCGCAGGGGGGGGTGAGCCACCCCCCGCGAGGTGGGGACCAATAGCCACCCCCTCTCCCCCCCCTTGGCTATTGGGAGCCACCTCGCAGGGGGGGGTGAGCCACCCCCCGCGAGGTGGGGACCAATAGCCACCCCCTCTCCCCCCCTTGGCTATTGGGAGCCACCTCGCAGGGGGGGGTGAGCCACCCCCCGCGAGGTGGGGACCAATAGCCACCCCCTCTCCCCCCCTTGGCTATTGGGAGCCACCTCGCAGGGGGGGGTGAGCCACCCCCCGCGAGGTGGGGACCAATAGCCACCCCCTCTCCCCCCCTTGGCTATTGGGAGCCACCTCGCAGGGGGGGGTGAGCCACCCCCCGCGAGGTGGGGACCAATAGCCACCCCCTCTCCCCCCCCTTGGCTATTGGGAGCCACCTCGCAGGGGGGGGTGAGCCACCCCCCGCGAGGTGGGGACCAATAGCCACCCCCTCTCCCCCCCTTGGCTATTGGGAGCCACCTCGCAGGGGGGGGTGAGCCACCCCCCGCGAGGTGGGGACCAATAGCCACCCCCTCTCCCCCCCTTGGCTATTGGGAGCCACCTCGCAGGGGGTGGTGAGCCACCCCCCGCGAGGTGGGGACCAATAGCCACCCCCTCTCCCCCCCTTGGCTATTGGGAGCCACCTCGCAGGGGGGGGTGAGCCACCCCCCGCGAGGTGGGGACCAATAGCCACCCCCTCTCCCCCCCTTGGCTATTGGGAGCCACCTCGCAGGGGGGGTGAGCCACCCCCCGCGAGGTGGGGACCAATAGCCACCCCCTCTCCCCCCCTTGGCTATTGGGAGCCACCTCGCGGGGGGTGAGCCACCCCCCGCGAGGTGGGGACCAATAGCCACCCCCTCTCCCCCCCTTGGCTATTGGGAGCCACCTCGCAGGGGGGGTGAGCCACCCCCCGCGAGGTGGGGACCAATAGCCACCCCCTCTCCCCCCCTTGGCTATTGGGAGCCATGGTGGTCTCAGAGCCTGTTTTGCATAATTTGAGTAGTATTGTCTCCTCCGGTGGAAATAATCAACTCTTTCACAGATGGGTTTGCACCTTCAGTGTGTTGCTCAGGTAACAATGATATAATTAATTATGAAACATCAAGAATCGATTGTAATAATTATCAATAATACTTTCAATTAATATTTTCCCATTATTATTGATAATGTTTTTAAATAGATTATGATGGATGGCAAAAATTAATTTTTAATAATTATGTCAATTATTAATATTAATTTTTAATATTAATGATTGTTTTTTGCCAGCATCAGTTAGTAGTGATTTAAGTAACATTATTTGTTGATATTATTTTATTATTAATAGTGTTATTATTAATTATTAATACTAATCATTAACATTTTTAATCAGTGTTAATGTTTAGTATCTTTATTGTCACTGTTAATGTCGAGTATCAGTATTAATTATTATATTTAATAATATTAATAATTAATAGACTTCTTCTTGATATCCGGTCGGGAGAAAATGATATTCCTCCCAATATCGCAGAAAGTATACATTCCTCTATGATGTTATTCCTAATAACCAGGGGGTAGAGGATGACATAATGGAAACTACCGCAGTGTGTGTACATCCTTTCGGTTATCTTTTTCCTTCTATGCAAAGTTCGAGAGGATGATATTACTCCCATGATCGCAAGGGGCGTCGACCTCCGCTGTGATATTTTCCCTCACATCCAGCCGGGGAGAGGAAGCTATTATCCCATATATCACAGGGTTGTACATCCCCTTGTGATACTGTTCCTTATATCCTGGGATGGAGAAGATGATAGTAGTGGCAACATGGCAGGGGTTTTACACACCCACTGTGCTATTGTTCCGAATAACATGATATGACTCCCAGTATCACAGCGGTCGTATAACCTCCTGTGATATTGTTTCTTATATTCAAGGGGAGAGAATGATATTACTCCCATTATCGCAGGGGTTGTACACACCTCCTGCGATATTGTTCCTAATATCCTGAAGAGGAGAGCATAATATTACTCTCAATATCTCAGCGGGTGTACCCCTCGTTTCTCATATTTTTCATAATATCCAAGATGGGAGAGGATGATAAGACTCCCAATATGCCAAGATGTGTACAGCCACCTGTGATATAGTTCCTAACATCCAGGTGTGGATAGGATGATATTACTGCCCATATCGCAGGAGTTGTAAAACTCCCTCGATATTTAGCCTATGATCCTGAGGGGAGAGGATGATATTACTTTCAATATCGAAGAAAGTGTACACCCCCCTGAGACATTACACCCAATACCCACGTTGGGTGATGATGACAATATGCCCAATATCGCGAGGGATGTACACAAACCCTGGGATATTGTTCCTTATATCTAGAGTGGGAGAAGACGCTATTACTCCCAATAACGCAGGGACTGTGGCTGTACACCCCTCCTGTGATATTGTTCTTAATATCCTAGGCAAGAGAGGATGATACTACACCCAATATGGCAGGGGGAGTACACCCACCCAGTGATGTTGTTCTTAATGTACTCCACCTCCCTCCACCAGGGATATCGTTTCTAATATCCAGGGGAAGAGAGGATAACATTATGCCCAATATTGCAGGGGAGTGTGCACACCCTCTGTGATGTTGTTCCTAGTATCCAAAGGTAGAGACGATGATGTTACTGGCCATATTGCAGGGGGTGTACACCCTTCTGTGATGTCGTTTTTGACATTCAATGGGGGAGAGGATAACATGAATCCCAATGTCGCTGAAGGTGTACAGACCCCTGTGATGTAGTTCCTAATGTACAGGGGAAAGAGAAGAGTATTGGTCTTAATATCGCAGGCAGTGTAACCACCCTGCCCCCTGTATGCTGTTCCTGATATGCAGCGGGGTGGAGGCTGATAGTACTCCCAATATCCCAGAAGGTGCACACACACCTGTGATATAGTTCCTAATATCCAGAGGGAAAGAGGCTGATTTTACTTTCAATATCGCAGTGGGTGTACACCGCCCCCAAACCTGGGGTATCGTTCCTAATATCCAGGTGGGAAGAAGATGACATGGATGACAATTTCGAAGGGGGTGGACAACTCTTCTGTGCTATAGTTCCTGATATCCAGAGGGTGAATGGATGTTATTACTCCCAATAAAGTAGGAACCGTACAGCCACCCTGGGATTTTGTCCTTAATAATCACAGAGGAGAGGTGATATTAATACCAACATTGCAAGGGGTGTACACCCCTCCTGTGATATTGTTTCTTATATCCAGGAAACGAGAAGATGGTAATATTACCAATATTGAAGAGACATACAACCCCCATGGGATATTGTTCTAAAGTTACTGAAGGAAAGAGGATGAGACTCCATCCAGTGTAACAAGGGGTGTACACCACGCCTGTGATGTGAATCATAAAACCTAGAAGAGAGAATGACATTGCTTCCAAAAACACACGGGTTGTACACCCACCCTGTGACATCGTTCCTGTCATCTAAAAGAAGAGATGATGATACTACTCCCACTACCGGAGAAGGTACACACCCCCTGTGATATTGTTCCTCATAACTTGGGGGAGAGCATGATATTACTTCCAGTATGACAGTGGCTTCACACCCAGTCTGTGATATTGGTTCTGCACACCAACTCTGTGCCCCTCGTTTCCCGTGCGTTCTCTCCACACTTTTGGAACCTCGGGGGAGGCTTTGTCTTTGGTTACAGATGAAGAGACAAAGGGTCTGAGAGGTTAAGCAAGTTTGTTACTGGAAAGTGGTTCCGATCCAGACCCCAAGAGAGGTATTTTGGATCTCACAGAAGAAAGAATTCGGGGAGAGTCCATAAAGTGATAGCAAGTTTATTAGGAAAGAAAAGGAATAAAAGAATGCCTACTCTGGCCGGGCGCAGTGGCTCACTCCTGGAATCCTATAACTTTGGGATGCCGAGGCAGGTGGATCACCTGAGGTGAGAAGTTCGAGACCAGCCTGTTCCAACATGGCAAAACCCTGTCGCCACTAAAATACAAAAAATTAACTGGGCGTGGTGGCAGGTGCCTGTAATCCCAGCTACTAAGAAAGCTGAGGCAGGAGAATCGCTTGAACCCAGGAGGTGGAGGTTTTAGTAAGCCAAGATCACACCCCTGCATTCTAGTTCGGCCAACAGAGCAAGACTCCATGTCAAAAAAAAAAAAAAAAAAAAAAAAAAGAAAGAAAGAAAGAAAAGAAAAGAAAAGAAAAGAAACGAAAAGAAAAAGAATGGCTTCTCCATAGGCAGAGTGGCCCGAAAGGCCGCTGGTTGCCCATTTTCATGATTATTTCTTGATCATACGCTAAACAAGGGTTGAACTATTCATGAGTGTTCCAGGAAAGGGGTGGGCAATTCCCAGAACTGAGAGTTTCTGCCCTCCCTTCTGAGAACACGTAGGGTAACGTCCAGATGTTGCCATGGCATCTGTAAACTGTCATGGCGCTGGTGGGAGTGTCTTGTAGCAGCTAATGCATTATAATTAGCATATAATGAGCCGTGAGGACAATCAGAGGTCACTCTCGTGGCCATCTTGTGTTTGGTGGGCTTTGCCCGGTTTCTTTACTGCAACTTGCTTTATCAGCAAGGTCTTTATGACCTGTATCTTGTGCCGACCTCCTATCTCATCCTGTGACTAAGAATGCCTAGCCTCCTGGAAATGCGGCCCAGCAGGTCTCAGCCTCCCTTTACCCAGCCCCCATTCAAGATGGAGTCGCTCTGGTTCACCTGCCTCTGACAAATTGGCTTGGGTTGAGTGTTCCCTAGTGTTGGAGCTGTTCCTAGGAGTAAGAGGTATTGTCAGTAGGAAACAGGCCTCTGTTAGCCCGGGGACTGGCACTCTGCACCAGTATGTCGGCCTCATTTTAGTGGTGACAAAACTGGGGCTCAGAGACATCAACTCCCTCATCCCGAACCCCCAGACTGTCAGTGGTGGGCTGGGGTTTGAATGTGGGGATTGAAGACCCATCATCTCCTCTGGTCCCCCAGTCTCTGCTGCCCAAGAGGAACAGGATCCCAGGATCCAGGCCCCTCATGGCACCAGCCAGGGTGGGTGGAGATGGGGAGGCAGAGTTCCAAAGCCCCCCGGACTCTGAGGCAGGTCGGGGGCCGAGAACAAGCCGAACCTGCGGACCCCACCCTGAGAAGAATGGCTGCAGGCCCGGCCCGGCGGGCAGGAGTTCTGTGTCCTGAGTCAACGTGACGGCGCTTCCGGCTCCTCCAGCCAGGCCGTGCTGTCTTCACGTTTCCAATCATGCGGCCTCCTCTCCAATTCCCAAGCCCAACCCACAGAGACAGCGATCTGGGGTCTTCGTGAGGTTTGTCAGCAGCTCTGACCGGCTGCTTTCCACCAGCCCTGCGGCCGGTTCTGGAAAGCTCTCTGCTACCCCCTGGTGGGGAGGCTCGGGGCAGGGCTCTGGCTGCAAGCATGGGGTCCCAGAACCTCCTGGCTCTGTCACCTCTGCTGGGTGGAAAACCAACCCAGGGCTGAACCAGCAGATGGGTGCCTGATTCCTTATTATCAGAGCTCCGCCCACTGGCAAGTCTCTCTCCGGGCCTCAGTTTCCCCTTCCATTCAACGAGGGGCTTGGGGGATACCAAGGAGGGGTAACTGCTTAGTGAGGATGGGAGGTTTCTTCTGGGGAGATGAATACATTTTGAAACTAGATGGCGTGAGTGGTTGCACAGGACTGTGAATGCAGAAATGCCACCACATTAACCGCGTTGAAATAGTTAACTGCATGCGATGTGAAAGTCACCTCATTTAAAGTGTTTAAAAAAGGGACCTGGGAGAGTGCAGTGTATGTGAGAATCACGTGGGACACCCATCGTCTCTGAACCTCGGTTTCCTTGCCGTAAACTGGCAAAGAGACCGTGTGAGCTGTGTTCCCTGGGGCCAAGAGATTCCAAGAAGGAAAACCTGGGATTCCTGGGACTGGGATGAGGGCCGGGGGCCGGAACGGGAGGGGCATGTAGGGACGGCTGGGGGGCAGCCCAGATAAGGCTTTCAATACTGGGTAGCAGCGTCTACACAGGCGGAGATCCCTGCATCTCACTTCTCGCAGGGCTGACCAGTGGCCAGAGGTGGGACCGGCCAGGCTCGGCCCAACCAAGTCTGGGAGCAGAGGACACTGAGTGAGGGATCCCAGGGACTACCCTCACTGGCCTGTGGCTCTCCTGACACCACAAGAGAAGTCCAGGAACTGACCTTGGGTCCTAATGGGGGACACCTTCCTGACTGCAGGCTGGCAGGGTGGTGTGGTGGTCAGTGTACTGGGCTCTGTGTCTCTGCCCCTACCTGCTGTGTGACGGTGGGCCAGACTCCTAACCTCTCTGTGCCTCTACTTCTTCAATGGCTAACAGAGACACTAGCAGCCCCCACATCCGATCACAGTGGTCTGAAGGTTAAAGGCAAGGGCGGCACGAGGCCTACAGCAAGAGCTCTGAGCAGGGAGCTGCCCAGGGAGTTCCACCACCATCTCCCCTCTGGCCGCCAAGAAAACAGGCTCATGGTGACCTGGCCCAGGTCTGTTGGACTCAGGGTCCTTCTCATCCCCAAGATCAGAGGGCTGCCACCAGGGAAGGAGCTGGCCCCTAGACACAGCCCAGCAAGCACACAGGGAAGGATGCCATGGGGACTTCGGTATGTTATTGCAAAAAAAGCCCACATTTATTGCTATTTGAACCCTGCTTTCATGCCTCCATTACCCAGAAAATGAGCCACGGGAGACACCAGGAGAGGCAGGAGATCAACCTCCTTGCACAAATCCCATTCCCTCGGATGCTGTCCTCAGCGAGGGTGACTGGGGGCCAACCAGCGGGCCCACCCGCAGAATGGCAGAGGAGGTAGGTTGACCCTGCGGACGCTGAGCTCTGTGGCGAAGGTCCTGGCCTTCTGGTAGAAGAAGAGCGACTTCTCGCGGTCCAGGAGGAAGTTGTGGGAGATGGTGGCCAGCAGCATGTAGATCTCCAGCTGTGCCTTCTTGTTGCCCAGGTCCACGGCGGCTGCCAGTGCCAGCTGGTAGTACCCGGCTGCGTCAAACGGGTCCTGAAGGGGACAGGTCATGGTCAGCAAAAGGGGGACTTGGAGCCCGTCTTCCCAGAGGCCGTTCCTGTGTCCAGGTCATTCCACATGTCCAGCCAATGCTGGCTCACCCCATGAGCCCCGAAGCCTGTGACACTGCTGTGGTCTCGGCGGCAGGAGGTGGGGACGACCCTGACACCCCTGGAAGCCTTCCTGACTGTCCCTATGCCCCACTCACCCCAAGCCTCCTGCCCCAGTGCCACCCTCTCTGCAGGCAGTGGCTGCTTTCCCCATGGGCTGAGGTTAGGGCAGATCCTGCCTGCTCTGACAGTTCCATGCAGGACCCGTGGCTCCAAGCCACAGCAGGGGCACTGCGTTGAGTGACCCAGGCTCCCCTCTCGCCCGTGTCCATGCTGACCATTTCCAGGCCCTCCACAGGCCAGGCCAGGTACAAAACCATCTCTCAGGTGTCCTCTCTGGCAATGTTCCCTGAAATATTGACGGAGTGTGACTCCCCAGACATCCACTCCCATTTTTAATGCATCTTTGGCTCAAACTCACCATCCCTGGGTTGGGATGCCGCCTCCCAGACCTCCTCCTTGACCCTCCCATTCCCCACCCGGCTTCTCCCCAGGCACCTCCTCCACATCGGGGTCACCCAAGGGACCTCTCTAAGACCCATGCCTGGCCTGTCCCTCTTTACCATCTCAAGATGGCTCCCAGGGCCAACGACAAAGTCCAAGATGCAGCAGTCCATTCCCTCACTGCCCCACCCCACACATGGAGCAGGGGCGTGAGAAGGCCCCGAGTCACCGCCACTGCTCATCCAATGGCCCCCGGCCCAGCCGAACACTGGACTCTGTGCTGGGTGCGTGGCTGAGCCTAACGTCCTTGCTCCCAGTCTGAGGGACCTGGGAGTGAACACTGACCACACAGGGTGGCCCGGGCTGTGGCAGAAGGAAGCCCAGGAGGCCCCAGACTCAGCCGGGGTGTGGAAGGCAAAGGCCTCCTGAAGGGGTGGGGGCTTCCCAACTAAATAGGAAGGAGCCAGCCAATGCATATGTATCTGCGTGTGCCTGTGCGTGTTTGTGTGCCTGTGTGTGCATGTCCCTGTGTGCATGCCTGTGTGTGCGTGTGTCTGTGCCTGTGTGCATTTGCGTGTGCATTTCCATGTGCCTGTAGTGTGTGCAGCAGGTAGTGAGAGGTAGGCTGATCCAGGACACACCTAATCCACCCTATTCCAGGACTCACTCTCACGTGTAGACTAAAGGGGACCCCATTTTAGAGGCAATTGGCAAAGATGTCCATTTACCCCTGCTTCTCTGCCAGCTTTCCAGGCTCCATCCAGCCCGGCTTTTTCTCCAACTCCTCTGGGCCCTGGGTCCAGAGCCTCCTATACAAGGAGGAGGGTGTAGCCTTGGAAAGACAGCCGCCCTTGGGGAATTCCAAGGGGGCCTCCCTGTGGGAAACTGGCCTGTGCTGACAACATAGTCACGATGAGGCCCACAGGGCTGTGCATGGGAAGGAGATGAAGGAGGGCTGTGCATGGGAAGGAGGGCTGTGCATGAAAAGGAGGACTGTGCATGGGAAGGAGGACTGTGCATGGGAAGAAGGTGAAGGAGGCCTCTGCCCCTCGACCCCAACCGTGGACTTGGCCTCTCAGGTACTACTTGGCCCTTTCCTTTCTCCTGGACAGGTGCAGCGGGCGGCAGGCTTCACCAAGAGAGATAAAGGCCTCTTCTGGTCCGTCCCCCTGGGTCCCAGGCGAGCCCCTGATCGGTGACCAGCGTCCCTCTGGGCTTGACACCTGGCACCTCCATGTCTGGCTGGGACTTGGGAGGCCACAGCGACCACTTCTGACAATCAGGTGTCACCAGCACTGGGCTGAGGCCTCCCGGGCAGCCCCAGGCCTGTTGTGGGGGATACGGGGCAGGGTCTTAGGGGTGCCCCAGCTCCTCATGTTGTCCGAAGGCCCCCAAGATCTCGGCCCCTGGACTGGAGTGCCCTGGCCCCTCAGCCCATAAGGAACACTGACACGGTGCCAGTACAATGCTGAGGAGGGGCGGTGCCTGCTGGGCAGAGGGGTGGACACACCCCAGGTCTGAGTCTGCCAGTCCCAGCTCTCCACCCCTGCAGGGCTGGGGCAGAGGGAGCACAGCCCCTCCCCTCGAGACACACCCGACCCAGCAAGGCCTCAGCCTGGTTGGCTGGAGCCCCACCCCACTGCACCTGCCCTGAGCTGGGGTTTCCCTGTCTGTGAACCCAATGGTAAGATACTGGTCCCACCCCACCCTTCCTGGGTGGTGTGAAGATTCAAGGTGTCTCGGGACTCCAGGAAGGAGTTGCTCAGTGCAGGCTGGCACCCTGGGCAGGCTTCCTAGAGGAGGTGCCAGGATTTGGGTTGGATCTTGCAACGTGGATTCAATGTGAGGATGCTGCTGTCCTCTGAAATGTCCTTCTCCCAACCCTGTTTTCTTTGTTAAATGCAACTTGACACTTGACTGTCAAGACTCAGCTTTGGTGTCACCTCCTCCAGGAGGGGCCCCCCTGACTACAATCCCCTTTCTTTACCCAGAGGCCACCATTGCCCACTCATGTGTCAGCCTCCCTGGCTGAGACTGAGTTCCTGAGGGTGGGGCCTGGCCATCTTGGGAACTGGGTTGTGTCTCCTAACCTTGCCGGCTCCTCCAGCCATGTGCAGAGTTCTAGGGAGGCCACTGGGCCATTCCTAAGGAAGGCTGGAACCCAGGCCTCTGGGGTCTGGGTGGAGATCTCATTCCGAGGGGGCCGGGGACACCCCAAGCCCTGCCCCTCCCCACCCACCTTCAGGTCGTAGAAGATGATGCCACCGAGCACCAGGTACACCTTCACGTAGTACAGGGTCTCCTCGTCGAACTCTAGCGGCGAGTTGCAGAGCTACAGGGCCTTGAGGTAGAAGTGCTCCGCCAGCTTGCCTTGGCCCAGCCGATGGTGCAGGGCTGCCGGCCGTGGTAGGCCACGTGCTCGTTCAGCCAGTCCCCTGGGGTGCAGGCCAAAGGGACAGGTGTGAGGACGTGGCTCCCTGGGGCAGGGAGGGCACAGGCCCCTCAGGAGCAGGTATGCAGACCCTGGGCAGCACACCTGGCTTGCCTCTAGGCACCTGTGGTCACCTGGGCAGCTATGGCCAGTCCCTTCCAGGTTCCCAGATTCACTTTCCCATCTGCAAAGCAGAACTAATAAGGCCTGCCCCTGTCTACTGTGAGGCTTTGGCAACGTCGGACTTGGATGGCCCAGCTCTGTGTCTACACATAGCCACCTGCCTTTGCTCACTGCTTTTAACCAGGGGAGCCCAAAAGCCATGCAGTTCAGGTGCTCCCGGGCATCCCAGCTCCAGGCAACCCACAGATGTGACATCTGACTCCTGCTGGGTGTGTCACGATCAGAGCCCCCTACCTTGGGGAGTCAGCTGCACACCTACTGTGTACTGGGCCACGGGGCACAAGGCGCTGGGGCATGTGGCCTGCCTAGGGTTCCCTGTCTCTGGAGAGGGACAGACGACCCTGGCACAGCACCAGGGGATGCCCGGCCTTAAGGGGCAGACTGCTGGAAGGGGAACTGGGATTTTATCAGCCAGAGAGCCGTGTGGTTGATAAGGGTGGGAAGGGCACAAGAGAAAGGGAATGTGCCACTCAGCCTGACACATACAGGGACCAACGAGATGCCTGGCATGTCTGGAAGGCAGAGGGCACACTGGGCGGCCCTTGTGGTCAGCAGCGGGAACAGGCAGAGGAAGCAGAGCTCAGTCAGGCAGGGAGCTCTGCACTGCGTGAGAGACCTGGGACTGTGCCCCACAGCCGGACGGGGAAGCCAGTTGGGCAGATCTGCCTGCCTGGACAGGAGCCCAGAAAAATCCAGCAGCTGTTTCAGCTCCTGCCCCGCAGACCTGGAGGCTGGGCTCTGGCAAAGTGTGGGTCCTGGCAGGGCGGGGGCTCAGGGGACTCACCCAGAGTGATGCTGAGTGCTAGGGCCATGTAGGCAAACTCCATGCCCTCCTGGGGCTTTTCCAGTGTGGCCAGGAGTGCCACCAGCTTGTGGCACAGCTGTAGCTGCAGCTCCACCTTGCGGTTGTCCGTAGTCACTGCCAGGGGCAGGGCCCGGTCCTACCACACAGGCAGGTGGGGTCAGGTTTCCCGCAGCACCCACCTTGCCCAGCGCCCTCCTCAGGGCTCAAACATGTGTTTGGAGCTTCCCACGCCCCAGCTACTCCTGCACCTCGACACAGCTCTGTGCCCTGGGATAACACACAGTTCAGACACCCAAGTTGGGGGCTGAAGAGTCACCTGAGACCCATCCAGCTACACCCGATAGCCTCAGACCAGCCTCTCCCACCTGGGCACCGGAGGTCTGACTGGGGGGAGCCAGCACTCCTCTCTGCTCTAAAAACACCACATTGATCTGTGCCCAGGGCTGAGCCACACCGTGAGCTCAGAGGAAGGGAGAAGCTGTCCCACTTCGGGGTGCATGCAGACCTGGGCCTCCCACTGATATGCTGTGTGTCCTTTGACATGTCCCTGTGCCTCTCTGAGCCTCAGTTTCCTCATCTGGAAGATGGGGAAAGGACTTCCTGCTCACGGTTGCTTGAGGTCATCAGGTACAAGGGTAGAGCCATTGTCACGTCCAGGCCCCGAGCGTTTGTCCCTGGCAGAGGCATGGTCAATATCATTCCCGGTGAGACCACTTGGAAACTCATCATGTACATGGGTGGCCCTGCCTCCAGGTGGGAGGCCTCTACCCTGCCACACCTGTGCGTCAGCCCTCCAGGTGCCCCACTGAGGCCCACCCACATCAGCCCACAGGCCAGCTCACCCGGTAGAAGGACATGCCTTCCTCCCGCTCCCAGGGCCCATTGAAGAAGATGTCTCCAGCTGCCTCAAACAGCTCCAGCCCCAGGTTGGGGTCGCCTGTGTACAGGTCCACATTCTGTGCCACCTGAAAGGAGACAGAAGTTCCCTCAAGGCCCACACCTAGCGAGGAGGCTACGTGCACCTTTGCCAGCCTCCTTCCTCTCACACACTACAGGTACACCTGAGCATTTTTCAGACCCTGTGCATGAGGGCTGCCCCCACCACTGGCATGAGGACAATGAACTGATGCACCTGAGTGCCGGGAGGTGACTGAGCAGCTGCAGCCCAGGAGTCTGATACCTGTGAATCCTACCACCAGGGCTAGCCCTAGCCCACTCCCTCTGCACTCAAACCAGTCTCCGTGGCCCCCAGATTGCTGGGAGCCCAGCCCCTGGCTCCTTTCTGCGTTGCTACATCCCTGCCACATCAGCAATGTTTGTGGGTGGGCCTGGTCCCCTCTTGGCCATGAGCTCTTCATCCCTCTCCTCAGCTCAAGGAGGTATACAGCAGGTGCTCAATAATGAAAGCTGCACCAGGCTCGTGGGCTTCACAATTTGTACCAGATCACACTGTGTTTGGGAAAGCCTCTGAAAACAGCCACTATGATAGATTCATTTTGTAAGGAGATGTGCCACGTGTCGCTTAGAGCAAGTTCTTCTGTGTGTTAACTGAGTGGTCACATTATTTGAGCATGTGCTGTATACCAGCAGGTGCTGTGCACTGTGAGGGGCCGCGCCTCTGCCCTCAGGGAGAAGATGCTGGCCACCGGGGGAGGATGTGAGGGAACCAGTTGGAGGGAGGGAAAAGGCACACAACAGGTACTCAGCAGTGGCTTAGGAATGAGTGGATGGATGGATGAATGGATGAGGAGATGTAGACACATGGATGGATGGATGGGTGTGTGGATAGATAAATGCCTGGATGGATGGATGGATGGATGGATGGATGGATGGATGGATGGAATGATGTATGTCTCTATATATGTATGGGTGGGTAGATAATGTATGAATAGGTGGAGGGCAGATGATGTATGTACATGTGGATGGATGGTGGATAGACGAATGTATGGATAAACAAATGGAGAGATAGATGAATGGAGGGATACATTAATAGGTAGATTGGTGGGTGGATGGATGAACGATGGATGGATGGATGGACGAATGGTGAATGGATGGATGGGAGAAAGGATGGATGATGAAAGGATGGATGGATGGAAGGATGGATGAATGGATGGGTGGATGGATGATGGATGGATGGAACGATGAACAGGTGAATGGATGGAGGATGGAAGGATGAATGGACAGATGGATGGAACAACAGGTGAATGGATGGATAGACGGCTGAATGGATGGATAAAAGGACGGATGAATGATGGATGGATGAATGGACGGATGGATGAATTGACAGATGGATGGACAATGGATGGATGGATGCTGGATGGATAGATGGATGGTGGATGGATGGATGGATGGATGATAGATGGATGGAAGGTTGAACAGATGAATGGATGGATGATGGAAGGATGGATGGATGGATAGATGGATGAATGATGGATAGATGGAAGGATGAACAAGAGGTGAGTAGATGGTTGATGGAAGGATGGATGGATGACGGATGGATATATGGATGAATAGATAAATGGATGAATGGATAAATGGATGGATGGATGAATGGTGGATGGATGAATGGTGGATGGATGGAAGGATAAACAGGTGGATGGATGGAAGGATGGAAAGATGAACAGGTGAATGGATGGTTGATGGAAGGATGAATGGACGGATGGATGAACAGGTGAATGGATGGATAGATGGGTGAATGGATGGATGATAAATGGATGAAAGATGAATGATAAAAGGATGGATGGATGAATGGACAGATGGATGGATGATGGCTGGATGATGGATGGATGGAAGGATGAACAGATGAATGGATGGATGGATGGATGATGGAAAGATGGATGATGGAAGCATGGATGGATGAATGAATGGATAAATGGATGGATGGAAGGATGAACAGCAGATGAGTGGATGGATGATGGAAGGATAGATGGATGATAGATGGATGGATGGATATATGGATGAATGGAGAAATGGATGGATGGATGAAGGATGGATGGATGGAAGGATGAACAGGTGAATGGATGGATAATGGAAGGATGGATGGTGGCTGAATGAATGGATAAAGGAATGAATGAATGATAGATGGACGAATGGATGGATGGATGGATGGATGATGGATGGATGAGTGGAAGGATGATCAGATGAATGGAAGGATGAACAGGTGAATGGATGGATGATAGAAGGATGGATGGATGGATGGATGGAAGGATGAGCAGGCGAGTGGATGAATGATGGAAGGATGGATGGATGATGGATGGATGGACGATGGATGGATGGAAGAATGAACAAGTGAATGGATGATGTAAGGATGGAAGAATGGATGGAGGGATGGATGAACAGGTGAATGAATGGATGGATGATAAAAGGATGGATGATAAAAGGATGGATGATGACTGAATGGATGGATGAATGGACAGGTGAATGGATGGATCATGGATGGATGGAAGATGGCTGGATGGATAATGGAAAGATGGATGGAAGGATGGATGGAAGGATGGACGGACGGAAGTCTGGATGGATGGAAGAATGGATGGATGGACGAAGAGGTGAATGGATGGACGAAGAGGTGAACAGAAGAATGATGGATGGATGGATGGATGGATGGATGGATGGATGGATGGTTGGAAGGATGAACAGTTGGATGGATGATGGAAAGATAGATGGAAGGATGGATGCATGGACAAACAGGTGAATGAATGGATGGACAGGTGAATGAATGGATGATAAAAGGGTGGATGGATGATGGATAGATGGATGGATGATAGATGGATGGATGGACGGATGGATGGATGATGGATGGATGGATGGATGCGTGGAAAGATGAACAGGTGAATGGATGATGGAAGGATGGATGGATGGATGGATGCATGATGGATGGATGGATGAAAGGACCCACAGGTATATGGGAAGATGATGGAAGAATGGATGGATGGATGGAGGATGGATTGATGGATAGAAGGATGAGCAGGTAAACAGATAGATGATGGAAGGATGAATGGATGGGTGGATGGACAGGTGAATGGATGGATAGACGGGTGACTAGATGGATGATAAAAGGATGGATGGATGGAAGGATGAACAGGTAAATAGATGATGGGAGGATGAATGGATGGGTGGATGGACAGAGAGTGAACAGCACAGGGGTCCTCCTGCATCCCTTGCCACTCACCTGGATGTACAGGTCCACCGGCTCGCTCTGCCGCAGGATGTAATAGATCTTCGCTGCTTGCAGCCAGGCATGCGCCTCCTTCTCTTTCCTTTGGAGGTCAATGAAAATCTCCAGACTTCGTTTGGTGTAGTCCAGAGTGGATTTGTAGGCCCTGGAATCACTGGAATCAGACACAGGTGTCAGAACAAGGGCTCTCATCCTCCTTGAACCAGTCTGCCTCCTCCCGTGGGTCTGGTGACAGATGAATCTGGCATGTGGGGACTGGGAACGGCCCTCCAGTGTGTGCAGTGTTCTGCCCTTCCCAGGCTGCTGGGAGGGCCAGGGTGAACACACACGGTATGGAAAAGATGAAGGACATCCTTCTGAGGGAATCGAGCATCATGCTGCCCTGTGGCAGGAGGAGTGTGCTCATCCATCTCCCCTGCCCCCCAGACATGGCCGGTGTCTCCTCCAGACGCACCAGGAGCCATTAGTGTTCAGAGGCTATCTAGGCCGATGGTTCTCAAGGTGGGCAGGCCTCACAGTCACCCGGAGGCCTGTCCTTATAGCTTGCTGGTCCTGCCCCCAGAGCTTCTGGCTCCACAGGCCTGGGGCAGGCCCTAGAACTCCCACCTGCCACAAGCTCCTAGGTGACATGGATGCTGCTCTACTGGTCCAGGAACTACACTTTGAGAAGCATGGCTCTAGCACACTGGCCCATTTTCCTTCTGCGAACCTGAGGCCAAGACTGGAGCCAGTCTTCCAGGTCCCCATGGAATCTGGCTCCTTCCCTGTTCTCTCAGTAAGTCCAACACAAGAGGGGATGTGACTGCAGCAATGTCACCAGGCCCTGTGGGTGGGGTGGCCAGGGCCATGGTTACCCCACCAGGTCAGGATGCTTGGGGGAAGCTGAGTGGGCCACATATGGGACGTGAGACCTTGAAACCCTGCCCCAGGGAAGCCCGTGACACAACTGGCTCTGTCTTTTGTGGGAGAGAAGCCACAGGTGGCTGCTGTGGTCACATTTAAGGAGACAGATGAAGGTCAGGAATGAAGACTCGGGGCAGGCAGAGGTCAGATGACAAAAGCCACCATAGTAGGAAGAGCAGCCCAGAGTGCACGTACTGCCTCTGCTGGGGTTAAGATGACTTTTGACCCAACAAGGGAGGCTCAAGCTGGGACTCATGGGCCAGCAGCAGCCCTGGAATGACCCCAGACCCACCAGATCAAAGCATCTGATGCCAAGGAACCAAATGATCAAAAGGAGAGGGGTTGCTGGGGCACTAGGCTAGCTTCCTTGTGCCCCCCCCTGCCCTGCCTGTCCCCACCTCCACCTCCACCACTGCAAAGCCAGCCCTTACCGCTCCATGCCCAGGGACAGGTAAAGCTGACTGATGGTCTCCAGGAGCTGCCCCTCCAGCACCTCGTCAGCCACCTTGCGGGCCAGGGAGAGCTGGAGCTCATGGTAGATGACACACTGGGCCTCGCTGGGCATGACGATGCTGTAGAGGTAGCACAGCCGCTGGACGGCCCACAGCTGACCTGGGCAGAAGACAAAATGGAAGACGTCATCCTCCCAGCATTGAAGCGACGCTGGCTGGGCTCGGAGGCCCCTGCACCGTGCTTCCCTCTTTCACACCTCTGTGAGCCTGGGCCCCATAGTCGGGGAGCCTGAGTGCAGACAGGCCATGCACCTGTGCCAGGGCAGATGTCGAGCACACCGTGACATGGGCACACCTTGGTGGAGATGCTCATGGTACAGGCCGGCCTTCTTTACAACTCCCAGGGCCGAGGTCCTGGCCAGGTTCAGCCCCTGCATCAGGCCGTCTATTTCTGCTTCACAAAGCCCCTCTGGCCAGGACCAGGGCCACCTTCAGTCTGAGCTGATGAGGCCAGGGGCACAAGTAGCCCCTGTCGCAGATGGAACCCTGAGAGAGCAAAGCCAAGCGTCATGTCTGCCACACATCATGTTGGGGGAATGGGGTTCAAAGCCGGCCCCCGGTGTTCCCACACATGCTTCTCTCATGCAACCAGGCTCCCAAGTCAGAGGCTCACTGGCCTCTCCCAAAGCCAGGGCGCTGGGAACGGTGGAAAGCTTCTGATTTTCTAGTGTCAGAAACATTCCAGAGATTAACACAGAAAACCAGGTACGCTGAATGAACATCTGTCACACACGCCCCCCAACAACAGCTGCATACACAGTCTTCTCGAACACCCATGGGACATTCCCCATGACAGACCATGTGCCAGGCCACAAAATGAGCCTCAGTGAAGGGAGAAGGACTGAGACCAAAGCAGAGGTGTTCTTCAGCTGTACTGGCATGAAACTGGAAATCGACAGTGAAGAAAATGTGGGAAATTCAAAAATATGTGGAAACTACACACTCCTAAACAACCAGCGAGTCAAAGAGACCATCAGGGAAACCGACAACTAATTTGGGAAGAATGCAAACAAATGCACAGCCCGGGCCAGTGCAGTGGCTCACACCTCTCATCCCAGCACTGTGGGAGGCCTAGGCGGGAGGATCGCTTGAGTCCAGGAGTTTGAGATCAACCTGGGAAACATGGTGAAATCCTGTCTCTATAAAAAAGATATATATATACACAAAAATTAGCCGGGTGGGGTGGTGCACATCTGTAATTCCGGCTACATGGGAGGCTGAGGCATGAGAATGGCTCGAACCTGGGTAGAAGTTGCAGTGAGCCAAGATTGCACCACTGCACCCCAGCCTGGGCAATAGAGCAAAACTCTGTCTTTAAAAAAAAAAAAAAAATAGCACAGCGTATCAAAAATTCCAAGATGCAGCTAAGGCAGTGCTGAAAGGAAAATTTATAACTGTAAATGTCTACATTCAAAGAAAAAAAGAAAAATCTCAAATCAAAAACCTAAGCTTCCACCTTGAGAAACTAGAAAAAGAATGAACGAAACCCAAAATGAATAAAAGGAAGAAAATAATAAACATGCGAGTGGAAATGGGAAGTAAAAAAACTGAAAATAACAAAATTGACAAATTTTTCACCAAACTGACCAAGAAAAGAAAGATGGGATACAAATGACTAAAATCAGAGACTGAGCACCATGGCTCATGCCTGTCATCCCAGCACTTTGTGAGGCCGAGGGGGAAGGATCGCTGAGGCCAGCATTCAAGACCAGCCTGGGGGAACATGATGAGACCCCATCTCTAATAAAAATGAAGAAATAAAAAATTACAAACCCAAGTTTCTAAAATCAGAAATGAAAGAGGAAACATTATTGCCGACCTGACAGAAATAAAAGGATTCCATGAAAACACTACGAACAATTGTACACCAACAAACCAGACCATCTAGAGACAACAGCCAAACTCCTAGAAGGACACAAACTACCGAAAGTGACTCAAAAATGACCCCAAGGAAGCATGTAGGGTACCAGCCCCGCCCTCGGTCTCCTCGACCGTTCAGCGCAGGGTGGGGAGACAGGGAAGCATGATCCCCGTTCCCTGGCCTGCATTTCCAAGTCTGAATCCCCCAGCACCCAGGGAGGCCCTCGTAGGAGGAGGTGCCACAGTCTATTGTGCCAGGAGCCACCGGAGGCTGCAGTGGGGGCTGGGGCGCTGGGTCCCTGGAGGGTCTCCTTCCAGTCAGAGAATGTCTCTGGGGAAGAAGCCTGGGTCTGAACCCCCCAACCCTCCTTGGGCAGATGTGTGGGACCGGGGACCCTTCACACGGTCCTTTCCAAAATCTTATCCCTCCTAGGGCCAGGAGTGGGTGCCAGGTCTGTGCTGGGAAATGGGCAGGTTTGGTCACAGCCCCTGGGGCTCTGGTCCAGGTCACAGGAGGCACCTCTGAGTGGTCTCACTATGTCATGAAAAAGCGCTGCAAGGCAGAGGGGACTCAACAGTTTCCCTTGTCGCAGCCATTTCCCTGCACTCAACTTCCTCATCTATTCTCTGCGGCCTAGATTTCGGACAGCCCTGCCCACCTACTGTCCGTTCACTGCTCAGTCTTTAGTGATTGTTCGATAGCACTCCATGGCTCCCCAGTGCTCTTGGGGAAAAGGCCAAGCCACAGCCTGAGGTCCCAGCCCTGCTTCGCTCTGCAGTAGAGCTTCTCACCATCCAGCACCCAACCCACCCACTCCCAACTCTGCACCTCCCTGCATAAGCCCTGCTCATTCACCAGCGCTCACACCCTACTCATCCCCACTCCCACTCCCGCTCACTCACCCCTATTCACTCATCCCCACTCATCCCCGCTCACACCCCACTCATCCCCGCTCACACTCCCGCTCACCCCCACTCACTCACCCCCGCTCACACTCCCGTTCACTCACCCCCACGCACACCTCCGCTCACCCGCCAGCTCACTCATCCCCACTCACACCCCACTCATCCCCGCTCACTCGCTCACACCTGGGCCTTCACACAGGCTACACCACCAGCCCTTCCCCCACCACCAGGCCCTCATCCACCACCTATTACTTGACTAAATCCTCTCAACCCTCTGGTCCTAAAGAGGCTTCCCTAACCCAGGGCCAAGTGCTGCCCTGCCATCACGCCACTCACCCTTTTGTAGCTTCTGTGGCCTGAAGCTCACATTCCTAGGCTCAGTCTCTGCCACCCATGGACCCCACAAGCCCCATTTGTGGGTGGGGCCTGGCACACTCTGCAGGAGCTGCTTTTGCATGAACTGCTCCGCGGCTTTGGGCAATCACCCGCCCCTGTGTCCTCTGTGCAGTGAGATGACAGGTGCGCAGGCTGCCAACATACCAAGCAGATAACACGGGCACAAGAACTGGTGTTCAGGGCCTGGCTCATGGAGGGGCCCCAAGTCTCAGCTCAGCAGAGCCTACCTTGATCCCAGGGTTATGTCTAGGAATCCCCAGCATGCAGAACTTTCAGTGCTCAAGGCAGGATAGTCCCTGGGCAGACCAGGAAGAGCTGGCTGCCTCAGTAGGGCACAGAGGGCCTGGCCCTGCATGGGAACCGCCTGTCTCCAGGGCGCTTGCCAACATCTGCTGCTGGCCATGACTCAGCACTTTCGATGGTGGAAAAACCACCACTTGTTTCCGAATCACGAATCCCAGATGTGCCCTGACCCGAGTGTCCCCAGAAGGCACACAGGAGGAACTGGGACACTCACCCTCCACAAGGCCCATCTCCATGGTGACCAGAAGGGCACACTGATAGTAGACCTTGCCCTGCTGGGCCGGGCCCTGGTGAGTGCAGAGGTGGCCCAGCTACAGGAGCACGTGGGTGAAGTCCCGGCCACACTCCCTGCAGGGCAGCCTCGAGAACAGCCGCACGGCCCCCAGGAGGTAGTGCTGGGCCAGTCTGCTGGCACTCGCGTGCAGGCACAGGGTCCCGAAGTTGGCCAGCACCACTGCCTGGTTCCTCCGCTGGCCAGGTCCCACGCCGCCCGTAGGGCGCAGTAGTAGCCCTCAGCTGCCTGCCTCGTCCGGCCTGTCCTCTTCAGAGCCACGGCCACCATGTTGGCAATCACACCCTCCTGGTCCTCGCTGGCCACCACTGCATCCTGGACAGACTGCAGGATGTTCAGGGCCACCGGACTCTGTCCATGAAGCACGTGCAGCCAGGCCAGGGCCACCAGGCAGTCCAGGATGGCACGAACTCTGGCAACAGCACTGGCTTCCACCGCCTGTGTCATGAAGGTGATGGCTGGGCCGTGGTAGCCACGGTGGCTGTACAGTTGGGCCAGGCTGGCTTGGAGAAGGCCGCGCAGCGCCTGGCCTGTGCCCGGGGTTAGGGAGGCCAGTGCTCGCCTGTGGTAGTGGGAAGTCTGGATGTGGAGGCTGTGGGGCTGGAGGGCGTTCTGGAGCACCAGGTTCACGCTTCTCAGCGAGCCGGCCAGCGAGTCCTGTGTCCTCAATGAGGCCACCTTGACACAGCTCAACACCAGGTGGGGCAGACACTTGCGGCCAGGAGTAGGAGCCAGGAGTAGATGTCAGCCAGGAGTAGGGAGCAGTCTGAGAGCCACGCAGCCTCTGGGGCTCCCGAGTTCCTGTGCAAAAGCAGCAGCCGCTCCAGGAAGGGCAGGACCACCTCGGGCTGCTTGAGGTGCACATGGTGCCTGGCCAGCAGGAAGCAGGCCCGGGCCTCAGCCTGCAGGCTCTGGCCACCCACCACCTGCTGCAGCACCAGCTACAGGAGCTCTCCCTCCACCTCCGTGCTGCAGATGTGGCCAGGCGTCCCCAGGAGCAGGGCCATGGCTTTGGGAACCACCTGTGTAAACTTCTCCCGTTCTGCTTCCGGTAAATGCTGGCCAGGTTGGTGTACACAACCACCACCAGGAACAGGTCCCCAAAGCTGCCCTCCAGGGCCCCAAGTGCTTCCTCAAAGTACACCCGGGCCTGGGACAGCTTGAGCCTCCTGCTGCACAGCCGCCCCAGAAGGAAGCAGAGCCTGGCCAGGGCCATGAGGAGGCCAGCTTTCTTGGCCATGCCTCAGGCCTATGCCAGGCACCCAGTCAGCTCCTCCTCGTCGCTAAAGCTGCAGAACATGCCGCTCAGCCATGGCAGTGCCACATCGTACAGGCCACAGAAGCTGGCCTTGTACCCGGGGGCGTTCAGGAACAGCAGCAGTGAGCTCAGGGCCTCTGGGTCCTCCCAGTGGTCCTCAGCTTCCAAGAAGAAGGAGGGCTCCTCAGGCTCCTGCAAGCTCACGTTGCTGGATGCTGCACAGAGACCCCAGGACGCTGCCTCCTGGGGGCAGCCTGGACAGGTCTTGCATTGTTCCAGAACATTCTTCACCTTTGGCAGGGTCTCCTGTGGCTCCAGGCCCAGGCAAGGTGGAGGTATTCCTGCAAGTCACACACACACACACAAAAATGTAACTTTTGTCAGTGTATTGGGCCCCCCGGTGAGGTACAGGAATCCATGAAATCCTCAACAGCCAATCAGAGCTATTGATCAGCTCAAAAGCTGCTATGCAAAATTCATAAAGCCACCGACGGCACAGGACAGGGGTGTTGTACCCATGTACCCAGCTCCGTGCAGGGAAACGGATCATCCCTGCAGGAAGGACGGGAAATCTTCCAGGTCCCTGTGGCCACCTTCACCTTGGATGGTCTGAAAACCTGAAGCCCACAGTTCCTAAAGGGTTAACAAAGGCCAACCTGCTCCAGCAGCCCACTGATGCCTGCTGGCTTTGGTGGGTTCCTAGCCAAAGCCCCCTCCCAGAGGTGAGCAAACAAGCGCATTTCCTGTTGGAAAATCTAGGATGAAAGGAGGCATTACTGGGAAGGAAAAAACCTATATTTAAACAGACTCTCTGTTTCAAGCTCACATGCAAAAAATATTTTCAATACAAACTGTCTCCTTATTCATCTGTAAAATCTTGGAATTAAAAAAATAAATAAATATGATTTAGAGGCAAATGTCTGACTTGACTACACTAGATGAGCTAAGAAATCTCCCCCACCCGGCAGAGGCACACAGCCCCTCCCAGCCACTACTCTGACCTCCGGGGCAGCTGGAGAGCCACGTGCCTTTGCTCCAGGGACTTTGGCAGAGGGTGGAACCACCCCCTCCCCGAGGCAAACCTACAACAGCCTTCCCTTCCCCACTGGCTCCCCTCAGGAAGGAGCAGACCCTTCAGGGACCTCAGTCGAGGCCCCTGTCACCTAAGGCTCTGAATTCTGCTACCCACTGAGGGCAGTGTGGCCTCCCATCTCTGAGGCAGAGCACAGGGTGAACTGCAGCTTCTCCAGGTCATGAAAAAGGAACCCACAGCTACATGTGGGCCCCAGCAGTGGAAAGGATGCCCCGCCTCGGTCGGGGACCAGGCGGGGGTCAACATGTTCATTGGAAGAAGTGTGGGACCCCACGGCCTCCAGTGTCAGAGTAGACGGGAGGTTCAGGCCCACCTCAGGCGACGTCCCCCAAGCCCCCAGCCCACACCACAGAGGAGTGACAGCCGCATCCAATGCCCACCGGACTCAGCTCTGTCCCCTCCCCCGGTGTTACTCCAAGGCCCAGCTCATAACCAGAGAAAGCCTGAGCCACGGGCAAAACCCACCTTGTTCCTGCGGCTGCTCAGTCTCAGCTTCCTCTATTGAGTCTGGAAAGGGAGAAAAGAGAAGCAATGAACACCCCCAGCCAGCACCTCTGGTGCCATGTCAGGTTGAGCTGGTGTCGGTGTTGCAGGGTGAGAGCACTGCAGGGTACAAGGGTTGAAAGTCATATCATCCTCTTCCCTCCTGGATCATGGGAACAACATCACTGGGGGTTGTACACTTTCTGCGATATTGGGAGTAACATCGTCTTCTGTGCCTTGGAATATTAAGGACAATATAATGGGAGGGGGCGTGTACATCTTCTGCAATACTGGAATAATATTATCCCCTCTCCCCTGCATACTAGGAAAGATATCACAGAGTGGGTGTTCATCTCCTGCGATATGGGGATTAAAACCATCTTCTCCCCTTCCGGATATCAGGAAGAGTATCACACGGGGGTGTACAGTGTCTGCGATACTGGGAGTAATATCAACCTCTCAGCCTTGGAATATTAAGAAGAATATCACAGGGTGGATGTACACTCCCTGCCATATTGGGAGTAATATCAGCCTCTCCTCTCCATGGATATTAGGAACAATATCCCAGGCTGGGTGTGCGCTTCCTGCTCTATGGGGAGTCATATCATCCTCTCCCTTCCAGGATATTAATAACAATATCACAGGGCGGGTGAACACAGCCTGTGATACTGGAATTATTATCATCCTCTCCCCCTCCAGATACTAGGAACCATATCACAGAAGAGCTGTACCTTCCCTGGGATATTGGGAGTAATATCATATGCTTCTTCTGTGAATATTAGGAGCAATATCACCGGGTGGCTGTCCATTCATTGCTATGTTGGGAGTCATGTCATACTCTATCACTCTGGATATTAGGATCAGTGTCACAGGGTGAGTGTACATCTACTGCGATATTAAAACTAAAATCATGCTCTCTGTCCCTGGATATTAGGAACAACATCACAGGTAGGTGTACACCCTCTACCGTATTAGGAGCAATAATATGATTCATTAGTAAACATCAATGATCGATTTTAATAATTATCAGGCTGGTCTAGAACTCTTGATCTCAGGTGATCTGCCCACCTCAGCTTCCCAAAGTGCTGGAATTACAGGCATGAGCCACCGTGCCCAGCCAACACTTCTTGACATCCCTTTTTGGACCTCAAATTTAGCATGCCAAAAACACACTTTTGATTCCCCCTGCTATAACCCACTCCTCCCATAGTCTTCCCGATTCCAATAACAGCATCTCTAGTCTTCCGGTTACTCAGGCCAAAATCCTTGACATCATCCTTAAAACTTCTTTTTCTCTCTCTTGTCATCCAACCCATTTAAACTCTCCTTTCAAAATATATGCCAGACCTAACCACTTCCCACCTTCCTCATCATTTCCAACCAGGTCCAGCCCTCATCATAGCGCTCTGGGTTACTGCAAAAGCCTCCAATCGCCAGGCACAGTGGCTCACGCCTGTAATCCCAGCACTTTGGTAGGCCAAGGCAGGTGGATCATCAGAGGTCAGGAGCTCAAGACCAGCCTGACCAACATAGTGAAACCCCTCTACTAAAAATACAAAAAAATTAGCCAAGCATGGTGGTGGGCGCCTGTAATCCCAGCTATCCAGGAGACTGAAGCAGGAGAATCATTTGAACTCAGAAGATAAAGGTTACAGTGAGCCGAGATCGTGCCATTGCACTCCAGCTTGGGTGACAAGAGCGAAACTCCATCTCAGGAGGTTTAAAAAAAAAAGCTTCCCAACCCACCTCTCTCCTTCCGCCTTTCACCCTGCCCTGCATTCTACCTTCCTCTCTCAAACATTTCAGAAAAGAAAAAATTATATCCACAGAGAGAGAAAGTACAAATGGGGTGAAATGTTTGGGGAATCTGAGGGAAGAGGATATGGGAATTCTCTGTACTATTTTTGCAACTTTTCCGTAAGTCTGGATTATTTCGAATTCAAGAGTTAAACAAAGAAAAAAAAAAACACTATCTCCGTTTGTGAATCCTTCCTGTCTTTCCCCTGGCAACTTAAGGATGCTCTCAACTAACACATCTATTTTTTCATGAACACTAAAAGAACCCTTGCCGAGTTTTGACTTTCTGTGCTTGGCAGTAAAAGTGTGTGTGTGTGTGTGTGTGTATTTCATATATATATGTGTATGTGTATATATATGTGTGGGTTGTACGTATAGAGAGGGAGAAATATATATTTGTGTGTATATATAAATATATATTATATATGTACAATGGTAATGTGTGTATATATAAATATATATTGTATATTTACAATGGCAATGTGTATATATATAAATATATGTGTGTGTGTAGATATATATATAATACATACCCCATAGCCTGTCCTTAACCAGTTCTAAACTTAGTCGGAAAAACACACACCTAAGCAGAGAATTTCAAAATAATATGATGAATATTTTGATAGAGGGATGTGTTGCTATGGAACACGCTGCTAAGACACAAAACCTCCTAGATGGGACAATGAATGAACGAAGTTTTGCACCTATAGGCACCCCCTCTGATATCCCCTCAAACGTTTATCGTTATATGCATTTGCTTCCTCCAGGACCCCTATTTCATAAGGGTTAGTCCTGGAGCCTAGCAAGTTCCTACTGCAGCTGGCACACATATGCCATTCAAGAAACAGTGGCGGAGTGAAGGACGGGTTAAGACCATTTGTCAGCCTGTGCTCAGTCATACAACATGCACTGGTTTGCAAATTATATTTTCGTTGAAAGCAACAGCAGGATCACAAATTATCTTTCCAGAGAAAGCAAACCTCAAAAGCTTCTTTACCCTACTAAAGCATGTCATAAGAAGCTCCCCTTACATAAAAGAAAACCTCATTCGTTATCAATGACATGTAAACCTAATAAGCCTTCACCTCTGATGACATCTCTTCCATCCCCAGGGCTAGATAAAGGAGGTTCCGGAAACCCTGGTAGTTGTGAAGGTGGCTCCCAGCTCTGACAGTCTTGAACCCTGCGGGCGCGGAGGTCACACAGCAGAACAACAGAGGCAAACATCATCAGGCTTCGAGTATGTTTGAAACAGAGATGGCAAATAGGCTGCAGTCAACTGAAAACACCAGAGATTCATGGTGGCCACCTGAGGGGTTGTGCTCTTAAGAAACAAAAATAAGAAATAAAAAATAAAAAACTAAGAAAGGAAGGGGTCAAGAATCCATCAGGTCTGACTGAGACGTGTATCAGTGACTAACACCCCATATGGCAAAAGTACTCCGAGGCGCTTTGGGTACTCACAGCTTCAACAGTATTCAAAGGTGTGTGCTTCCCTAAGACTAAGCCATGGGAATACCCCCAGCAACACTGCCAGGAGAAACGTCTCCCATGGATTTGGCTAGAAATACAGTTGTCTTTAACAAATAAACACTGAATAAATCCTGACTTATTAGAGCCTGTGAGAATGACATTCTCAATGATAACAGTTATCACTACAATCTCCAAACATCTGCGATCCTGCAGGGAGGAACTGTGACAGCGCAGGCCACATGTCCAGAATGCTTCCCAGACTGCCTGTTACAGAATAAAAGAAAAGAATCCCCCCCTGAGAATGTCTTCACTTACATTTAGCCAGTTGTTCCTTGGTGTGCATCTCTGTGCTAAAATGGCCATTCTTCCCCACAGCCTGAAGTCATATGCTAAAATAAATGAGACTCACATGAAGCCAGAAACATGCAGATGCCAGGAAACCAACACAAACGAAATGGGCTGGATAGTGTGGCCAGGAGGATGATACTTCCCAGGAAGGAATCACTTCACTTCTGCCCATGAAGCAGGCAGCTGTCATTGTCCCCCAGGCCCACGCCAGCCACTCGAAGTAGGTTCTAACCAAACTACCTCCAACAATCAATGTAAATACACCACACAGTTGGCTTCTGAAAGGACACCTTGCAACCAACAAGAAACTGTTAGCACAACTTTGACAAACTGTACAACTAAAAACCTTGGAACGGGATAAAAACTGCCACATTTTGACTCAAATACTGTTATGTGGTAGCACCGCAATAATTCACTGAAACAAAAGAATGAATGAGGAATACGTTTATATAGGAATCAGAGGAAGCATGACTAATCATTTAAAGAAATAGGTCAAGAAACTGCTAGGTTCAAATGCTACCGTGAGACGCTGTCAGGGCCTTAGGCAAATTCACTTCTCTTGGTCCTGTTTCTAGGTTCACCAAAAACCAGCTTTGGACTAGGGAATCTGTTGTTTCCCAAAGCCTTCCTTCTGTGATTCCAGCCCAGATTTTAGGACTGCTCTCCCACTTGGTCTATGAAAGCATTTTCTATGTATAATAGCAAGAGTACATTTCTGTGTTGAATGCGGTTTGAGACCTACTCTATGATGCAGAATATCATCATGTAACTTTAAGCAGGACGACAAGGCGCACTCTAGATAAGGATAACACATAAGATGGGGCCATACACCTGTGCGTGCCTGGCAGGGAGAGGGAGAAGTCTCATTTAATGAAGCTGGGGTGCCTGTTGCACCTGAACATCCTCAGTCCACGTCAAGTTCACAACGTCCTTCTGACATCAAACCACATGTATCACATACTTTTCCATACCTTCTACCCAAGATTAAAATATGCAGAGCACCGTGATAAAGATACCTCCATCCCGAGCATGTGGGCTCTCATTCTGTAGAATTACATACTTTCGGTGCAAAATGGTGACCAGGTTCCAGCGGCAAGAAGGACTGGGCTCAGTGGGGACAGCAGGCCCTGCAGCAGCCACCACTCCTGTCGCCACAGTCTGATGCAGCTACAGAGAAGCTGTGGCTGAGGCCATGCACTTTGTGAGAGAACCGCACAGGAGGCAAAAGGTAGGGAAAGTTGGGAAGAGGGCAATGTCATGCTCCTGAGCCCAAGCCAAAGCAACCGCATCCCCTGTGACTTGCACTTATATGCCCAGATGGCCTGAAGTAACTGAAGAATCACAAAAGAAGTGCAAATGCCCTGTCCCACCTTAACTGATGACATTCTACCACAAAAGAAGTGAAAATGACCGGTCCTTGCCTTAAGCGATTATATTATCTTGTGATATTCCTTTTCCTGGCTCATCCTGGCTCAAAAAGCTCCCCCACTGAGCACCTTGTGACCCCCACGCCTGACCACCAGAGAAACCCCCTTTGACTGTAATTTTCCTTTACCTTCCCAAATCCTATAAAATGGCCCCACCCTTATCTCCCTTCACTGACTCTCTTTTTCAGACTCAGCCCGCCTGCACCCAGGTGATTAAAAAGCTTTATTGCTCACACAAAGCCTGTTTGGTGGTCTCTTCACAAGGACGTGCATGACAGGCAGGTGCAGAGCCAGGGAAGGACCAGTGATGAGAACAGAAAGGAATGCGTCTCCCTGTGCACACACTCGGATTTTATGACAATGTGCGCAGGGGGCTGAACTGGATGCCTGAGAACATTCCTCCAAATTCTTTTGCTGATTTTCTAAATATTGGTGTAAAATCTGAACTCAGACAAAATTTTTTTAAATCGCTTCAGTCAACATCTTTGTCTAGTGCTCAGCATCATATCTACGTGATCATCTAGAAAACCAACTTCTGTTCTAAGGCTCACATCTTCCTATTAAGTCCCAGGGATTTTACAAGGGAATACACCTCTCATTCGCATCAAGAACACACACAACTACTGTTAAAGAAATGCTTAAATTACTTACATAATTTTTTAAACACCCAGATTTGAAATACAACAGAGACAACTTTTTGATAGCTCTGCTTTCCAACTGCGAACTGCGGGTGGAGAAAATAACCTGCCATGATTTCTAACCAGTCAACAACCTGTCTTCCCTGGCTGCAGTAGGAGCAATCTTTCTGAGCTCAGGATGAAAAAGAACCCAGCTGGTTAGCGGACAGACAATCATCAGTTCTCAGCGGGCTTCCCGGGTCCCAAATCCCCGTGTGATACGTGGAAGTAAAAAGCTATCCATGACCAAGCATCTGAACGCTCATCCCACCTCACCATCTGATTCTCCTGCCATACAAATTTAAAATTAATAAGCCTGCTATTAGAGAACAGAGTTGGTGCTGCATCTGTCTTCCTAAAATTATGGATAATTACCAGCCCACAATGGCTTCTAATCAGATTTGAGTAGTCCCTTAGACAGGAAGCTAAAGTGCCTCAGCCCTAAACTGAGAAGAAAACAGAAACTGGAATGCTGTAGGTTTGATTTTTTACCCCTTGCTCTAAAGTTGCTGTTCCCGAATCTCCATCTACTGTCTTGTTTATAAAATGTATGAGAAACAGGGAAATTCAAAGACATGATAGAAATGGCCACTTTTTCTAGGTACAAACTTTGTGAACATTATTTTCAGCTACTGGGCTTCTTCTCCACAAACTGTGAACCTGGAGGACATTTTCTCCCTCGTGGTTACACATTCAGAGTCAGGGAAGGTGGCTTTAGCAGTAAAGAGGGGAGTGCAGTGAGAAGTGACCGGACACTGAGAAGTGCAGACAGAGACTCTACCTCGGTGGGCTACAGCATTCCGGGGACTCCGCCTTTACTTTTCTATCTGTACAAGGGATCTAAAGGCCCGTGATTCTAGGCCACGACAGCTCTTCATACACACATACACAAACATCACACGCCTATGTGAAAAACTGTGACACTTGGCTGATTTCCTGAAGAAATTATCTTGTATCATTTCTACTCAAGTACTCCACCTCCTTCCAGACAAGTATCTGAGGATGATGGGCTATCTCACAGCCATGTGTGTAACCTCTCCTGCTTACGATCCCTGTTCACATAGCATTTTCCAAAAGCATTTGGTGTGAAGTGACAGAAGAAAGAAGAATAAGGTTCTTTCAGCCCATTCATTCATTCATTCATTCAACAAATATTGACTATCTATGTGCCAGGCACTGGTGATATAACAGGGAAGATATATTTTTGTAGGTAGAGATAGACAACCAAAAAGTATGTTAAAGAGTGATCAATGCTGTAGAGGAAAATACAGCAGGAAAGAGGAAAGAAGAATACCCCTAGCCACCCTACTCTGGGGTGACGCTAACGTTACAAAATGGAAACAGCGGCTGGGCGCGGTGGCTCACACCTGTAATCTCAGCACTTTGGGAGACTGAGGCAGGCAGATCTCCTGAGTTCAGGAGTTCAAGATCAGCCTGACCAACACGGCGAAACCTTGTATCTACTAAAAACATAAAAATTAGCTGGACGTGGTGGCACACGCCTGTAATCTCAGTTACTCAGGAAGCTGAGGCACAAGAATCACTTGAACCTGGGAGGCAGAGTTTGGAGTGAGCCGAGATCGTGCCACTGCACTCCAGCCTGGGTGACAGAGCAAGGCTCTGTCTCAAAAAAAGTAAAAATTAAAAAAAAATATATAAACAGAGAATAAGATACCAAAAGAAAGAACATGAACAACTAATTGTAACAAAAGGCTTTGTAAGCTGATACTTTCCTTCCTGGATCCTTGTCCCTTACAAATGGAAAAAAAGGGCGGATAGGGCGTAGTATCAAAATGTTGTTTTAAGATGGCTTCGGGTTTCAGATGTCTGACAGCCATACTCATGTACTTCAAGGAAAAAGCTCTAGCTTTAGAAGCCATCTGGGCAATGGTTTAATGTCTTTTTTTTTTTTTTTTTTTTTTTCCCAGAGAGTTTTAAAATACAGGAAAACATGTGTGTTTATTTGACTGCTCTGTGCCCACACAAGTGCAAACTGTGTTAACAGGTTTTTCCATGTTTTGCTGAATTTGCCAACTTGCCATAAACAGGCTTCCATGTCTTAATTGTCTATAAATAGCACAAACACCCAAAAATGCAAATCAAGACAAGCTGTCCCTTCAACTGCTGCTGCCATGATGACAGCGAGCGACAATTGGCCAAATCAATACACAGAGACTGAAGCTGTCCGGCAGAGAGCACAGGGTCGACTGCTTTTCCCATAGCATTTAAAGAAACAAGCGGAAACGGCTCTCCATAGAGGACAGACACGTCCTTTATTCTTTGAATCAACACTGCCAATGTCCAAAATACTTTCTCCATCACACTATCTATATGGAATTCAAGTTCCTTCCAATACCACGAGTAACATCAGTGACAGACTATGTTTAGCCATAATGACCCATTAGCATTCTTTTTCCTCTAAAATGTTGAAATAATAACATTGAGTGTGCACTCACGAGGTGCCAGGCTCTGAGTTTGATCTCGTTTAGTTCTCATTGAAATCCTGTAAGATCAGTACCATATTCTCTCATTTTTCATAGATGAGGAAACTGAGGCATAGAACGGCTAAGTAAGTTGTCCATGGTCACAGGTGATTTAGGAACTTTTCTTCAAACTTTCAAAAGTTAACTACTGCCACTATTACACATGGGTTTTTGTTTGTTTTTGTTTTTTTTTTTGAGACAAGGTCTTGCTCTGACCAGGCTGGAGTGCAGTGGCGTGATGATGGTTCACTGCAGCCTCGACTTCCCGGGCTCAAGTGATTCTCGCACCTCAGCCTCTCCAGTAGCTGGGATTACAGGCATGAGCCACCACACCTGGCTAATTTTTTAACTTTTATTTTTTGTAGGGATGGGGTTTCACCATGTTGCCCAGACTGGTTCCAAACTCTGGGCTCAAGAGATCCTCCCAGGTCAGACTCCCAAAGTGCTGGGATTACAGGTGTAAGCCACTGGGCACAGCCCTACACATGTGACTCATACAAAGTCAGAGCAGTGAGCAGGAAGAGAACAGAGACTTCAGCCAGTCTCCTGGCTGTGGCAACACCATATCTCTCCTCCATATCGTAATGTGTCTCCACCCACCAAGCTCCTAGACGTTGAAGGCAGGCCAGCTCAGAGACGAAACAGCAGTCAAGAAAGAGAAGATGCAGACATGCGTCTTGATTTCAGCTCGAGCGTGCCTCTCTGCCCTGCAGCTGCACAGGCAGAAACCAGGGGACGTGAGTCTGAGGCAGTGTGTTTGGTTCCTGGCAGGTAATCTTTTGGGAGACCATCCCATACAATTAGTGTTACACTTCTCAGAAAGGAAGTGTGATTTTTATAGAAAAATCGATTCCATTTAGGAGAAAGCCCTAATAAAACCACAAAAGGATAATACATTCATACAACAACAAATTCAATTCATCTGTCACAAACTGAAATCCCAAAGTCCTCTGGGCACACAGCTGCTTTTCTGAGCTGAAATTCAACTCCAGTTGAGAAACAGGTCAACTTTTCTAAAAAGATTTCTTTTTCACATGCCTTCAATAAAAATTCCTTTCCCTCACTTGTCATTTTCCAGATTTAATGGCTCTGTTGGCCTTCCTCTCATTTAGGCCATGAACACTGACTGCATGTCTGCTATGGCCGGGACTCCAAGGGAGGCACCCTAGGGAACACAGATGACCGCAGCACAGCAACACCGTCAAGGAGCACACACGGGGAAGGCAAGATGATACAATTGCAGCCTTCACACAGAAAAGAACTTGGCATCTGTACCCCGTCCCATTTCTAGAAAACAACGATGTTGAGTCAGGAACATTTACCGAACAGCCTGCAGTGTGGAGGCAGGCACGAGGGGGCTCCATGCGGGGAAAAGCACCTTCAGAAGGGGGCATGCAAGCAATGTGGAGGCAGGAGACGCCCCCACGCACAAGGGCCAGCCTGGGAGCCTGCAGAAATGCTCATGCCTCTGGGAAGAGGGAGAGACAAGATATTTAAATGCTCTAAAATGAATAGAAGCCTCCCAAGAACCTTCCCCGAAATGGGGCAGGGATTTACAAAAGACCAAACCGAGCATGTGCAGTTACCTGAGCATAGCGCCACCAGAGCGAGCTATCAAGGAAGAAACAGGGTCCCTAGAAGCCTGAGCCTCTACTCCCAGCTCTGCAACTCATTCACCCTATGACCTTGGTGAAGGTTCTTAGCTTCTGTGAGCCACAAGAGAATCATAGGAAAACAGAAGATATGAAAACTGCTCTGCCTTTTTCACAGAACTGCTGAGGGAATAAAATCAGATAATGGATTTTAAAATTGTCTGTGAATTACAAAGCAAAATGTAAATGTATGAAATCATTCTTACCATTAATAATAGCACTGTAAAATTAAGAGCAGAGTTAAGACCACAGCATTTTCCACCCCCCGACTCCCGAGAGAAATAGTGAGTCCAGCCATTTGGGCAACCCCAGTATCTAGGCGTTGAGAGCCTCAAATAGCTCATGAACTCTGACAGTATCACTCCAGCCCAGTGCTCATTAGGTTCTCCAAGACAGCCAACTGACATAGAATACTACAGCTTTTTCAGCTGGGCTTGAAGCCCTCCAAGCTCACAGCACAGCTAAACAATGAAGAAGAGGTTTTCTGCCACTAGACTCAAAAGCTGGCTTTCGTAGATTCCCATAGAAAGAACATTCAAGGCCAGGCATGGCGGCTCATACCTGTAATCCCAGCACTTTGGGAAGAAGAGGCAGGAGGATCACCTGAGGTCAGAAGTTCAAGAACAGCCTGGCCAATATGGCAAAGCCCCATCTGTACTAAAAATACAAAAATTAGCCGGGCATGCTGGCGGGCACCTGTAATACCAGCTACTCAGGAGGGTGAGGCAGGAAAATCGCTTGAACTCAGGAGGCCGAGGTTGCAGTGAGCTGAGATCACACCATTGCACTCCAGCCTGGGTGACAGGAGCGAAACTCCATCTCAAAGAAAAAAAAAAAAAAAAGATAGAGCATTCTTTTTTACTGATGTTAAATTTTCTGTGCTTAACACAGAGAAATCATACAACACTGAAATCCTGAAAAACATATCATAAAAAGCATTTAGTGACTGAAAAGACATTCAATATAACCTGTAACAGTGAGTTCCCCTACTCTTTCTAGCCAGCTCCACTAATGCTGTGACCCTTAACAATGCTTTCACTAACACAGAGGAAATTTAATAGGACCACTTACCCCTCTCAGCTGACAGCTAAACTGCTGTCTCTCCCTGGGCTCACTAAAGATGACCTTTACCCAAAACCAGGCTGAAACGACCCTGTAGATGTTGACTAACAATTTCAAAATTCCCATATTCTTTGTCCACTCCTAAGGAAGATGAACTGAAGCCAGGTGTCTCTAAGTCAGAACTAACAGAGGCCTTAAACATCAGATAGCCCATTCCCTTCTTTGACAACCGGGGGATCTAAAGCTGAGCTTATGGAAGAAAACAGCCTGTTTAGTAACAAAGAGAAAACCAAACCCTAGTCACCCAACCTCTGGTCCAGAACTCCTGCGACAATCCAGCACCCATACCGGATGAGTCTCCCTAACCAGAAACTCTGAAATCCACAACTTTTGAGTGCCGACGTGACGCTCAACGAAATGTTCATTGGAACAGCTCTGACTCTGGATTTTTGAATTCAGGAGGCTCAACCAGCAAGTATAATACAAATATTCAAAAATCCAAAAATGTAAAAAAATCTGAGACACTTCTTGTTCCAAGCAGTTTGGATGAGGGATATTCAACCTGCATTTTTTTTTTCTCTAATGAAGGAAATTAAAAAAGAGGCCCGAGCAAAGTCATTCAATCCATACTAAAGTCATTCAATCGTTTAATTAGTACCCATTTAAAGTTAAGTGCTACCCGCAGATATTTAAAAGGATGAATACTTACATGCCTATAATCCCAGGACTTTGGAAGGCTGAGGCGGGAGGATCACCTGATGTCAGGAGTCCAAGACCAACCCGGCCAGCATGGTGAAACTCTACTACTATAAATGCAAAAATTAGCCAGGTGTGGTGGCGCACACCTGTTATCCCAGCTACTCGGGAGGCTGAGGCACGAGAATCGCTTGAACCTGGGGGGAGAACGTTGCAGTGAGCAGAGATTACACCACTGTACTCCAGCCTGGACCACAAAGCAAGACTCTGTCTCAAAAAAAAAAAAGAAAAAAGAAAATTTAAATTGTGTTTTCACATGGAGCCCATGTTCCCAGAACACAAACCCTGCTGTATGCTCCAAGGGCACACAGGGTGCCCCTTTATCTTAATGCTGACCATATTCCGTGGGAGCCATTGGCACGTGTCTGTCCATCGCACTAGACTTCCTGCCCATGAGGCAGGGATCATATATTATTACCTTTCTGTCCCCAATGTCTGGCCTAGAAGACACTCAGTAAATGATTCCTGAACTAAGTCAGTTACTAAGGCATTTTAAACTTGTATTAACAGAATTGATTGAATAAGTTTGTCAATGCAACGTTCATAGCACACAGCTTAAATCTCAACCTGTGGATTTATCTTGTGTTCTGCTAGATTATCACTTATTAACATTCAGGAGGTACCTAGTATGTGCTAGACATTACTAATTGCTAGCGACCTAGCAGTGACAAAACAACATTCCGTGTTCAAAGAGAAGTTCTAGTATAAAGGGGAATAGAAGGAACAGGCTAGATTGATGAGAGAGCTAAGAAAAGGACAGGCTGCCATGGGAAGCACCTGGTCTTGTCTGGATGGTACACAGTTAACAAAGTCTGAGTGCTTCATATAGCATAAGATCATCTCCTCCAAAGAAGCCAATAAAGCTTTGATTCCCCAGTAGCAGGAGTCACCACAAAGGTGCGCACAGCCACATGCTTAGTGTAGGAAGTGAAACCAAACGAACAAACAAACCTCCAACTTCCAGAGGCAATGGTCCAATTATGAAATCCTCTGGCTACGTTCAATTGAAATTCAAGGTATTCAAGAGGCCAATATTTAAGTGATAAAGTAACCCAACTACTTAACACTAAAGTAGTCTTTGGTTCAAGAGGTAAAGGTATACTACCTTTTACAAATTTATTAGCTCTTTTTTTTTTTTTTTTTTTTTTGAGACGGAGTCTGGCTCTATCACCCAGGCTGGAGTGCAGTGGCCGGATCTCTGCTCACCGCAAGCTCCGCCTCCCGGGTTTTACGCCATTCTCCTGCCTCAGCCTCCCAAGTAGCTGGGACTACAGGCGCCGCCACCTCGCCCGGCTAGTTTTTTTCTACTTTTTAGTAGAGACGGGGTTTCACCGTGTTAGCCAGGATGGTCTCGATCTCCTGACCTCGTGATCCGCCCGTCTCGGCCTCCCAAAGTGCTGGGATTACAGGCTTGAGCCACCGCGCCCGGCCTATTAGCTCTTAATATTTACATTTAAATATGATGATGGTGTAATAAAAACTTTACTAAGTAGTTACTATGTGTTAGGCATGAAACTAAGAGCTTTACACACACATTTGCACGATCCTGTGAGATGATAATGATCCCTTATCATCCCATTTCATGGAAGAAAGTCAGGTTTATGTAAGCTTAAAAACTTTCACCAAATGACACAGCTAGTTAGCAAAACCCAGGAAGCCTGACTCCATAGACCTTCCTTAAAGAAGTAACATTTACAAACTGTCCAGCACAGCGGTGGTACAAACAAGACTTCAATAAATGCCTGAAGATACTTCATACCGAAAATCGTTTCCCGCCAATCAAACTAGACTTACCCTGGTTCTGCATAAGCAACTGTCAAATTATTGTTCCACAAAGAAATGGTGGAATGGGTAGAGATCAGAACAGAATGGATAACTGGTAAATATACTTGATGGTAGGTAGTAACAGGATATGGCATTTAGGCTATTTCCACATTTGTTTGCTTAACACTTTTTTTTCACAGTTCTAAAACACAAGAGCCATTCTAAGCTGGTGAAAGCATAAAGCATGTCTATGATCCAGGCCTCCAATTCACTGTGGATCAGTGGATCTCAACCTTTACGGTATATCAGAACCACCTGGGGGTTTTTAACAGCACTATAGCTGCACAGGCTTCATTCCTGCAGATTCTATTTCAACTGGTCGGGACTAAGCACGCATGCTTTTTTCACAGTCCCCCAGGAGCAGCTAGGTTTGCAAACCACTGTCCAAGATGCTCTCACACTTCCGCTCAGTTCAACACACACTCACTGAGATTCTAAGCACTACGAATCGAGCTAAGTTAACAAGTCAGGCTCCACTCCCTAATAATATTGGCAAAGAAACCAATTATCAGAGATTTATTCCAGTCCAATCCAAACAAATTGCCGGGTGAAAAAAATGCCCTGGCATAGTTTGCCATACAGAACAACTGCCTGTATCTTCCAAGTCCACAGCCTAGCGACTGACTCTGAGCCATGAGAAATCAGAATCAGGGGAAAATGCCAGTTTGAGGCATCTGCCATACTCCAAGCACACCCCCAAAAGCGCCCAGCTACATTTCACATCCACTGTCCTAACAGGGGTCGAAATAGGGCAGAGCAGTGCAATACAGAAAACAGAGACTGCTGGGCGTCAAAAGGCTGGAGAATTCCAGTCCTAGCCCTGCTATCAATCGGTCTGGTCACTTCTCTCTGGTCCTGGTGTGGCCAACAGTTATGCGAGAGGGTGAGGCATAAATACACAGATGTCAGGCAAGCTCCAGCATCCAAAATACATAGAAATTAAAAAGCATTAAGGTGATATCAAGGAATATATGCCATCAACCAGAAAAGTAACAGAAATATTCCCTTTTCCATTCTTAAGAAATCAAAAGTGGAAGCAAAAAATTGAGCAATCAGCCTACCAAGTTGACTGGGGCAACATAATACACTCACGGATTCTGCTCAAAACAGTGGGGGTGACAGACCAAAAAGAGAACGGCAGAGCGTCCCTCTCTCCTCTGTCCACCCATGACACCAGCACGTGAGTGCGTCCACACGCAGCGCCCAGTCTCCTGTTCCACTGGCGCCAGTGTCCACTCACCGCAAGCCTACTAAGTGCCACATGTGCTAGGATGCTCCCTCATCTCATCACCATAGACGTCCCTGCTGGAGGTGAGTATGTGACAGATGAAAATCACGGAGGCCTAGGGAGGTTGAGACCCGCATTCCCACTGCGGTGAGGGTGTGCTTGAGAGGGACCCCACGGCTGGGCCCTCCATGCCGCTCTCCTCAGTCATCACTCCCAGACCAGAGCAGCGAGGGAGAATTTTCTTCCTCTCACTATTTTCAGCCCCTTGGCTGACCCAGCATTCCCCAGAAAGCTACCGAGTTCTGGCAGCTCTGAGGCCACAAAGCCATAAAGGCAAGGGACACACAGCCCATCTGTCTCTAACGGGTCTTTTACTTGTCATGCTGGTCATTTCTAAGAGCAGATGGATTAGGAAAGACTTGGCAAGTTACCACGAAATGACCCCTCCACTCCTCCCTGGGGGAAGGTTGACTAGCGAGCAGTCAGGCCGGTTTTCTTCCCCCACTCCCTGCATTCCTGTCCCCAAGGAGCCACAGACAATCCCACCAAATAGAGGCAGGAGACAGCCGCCTCCTTCCTACAGCTGGAGGGGGGAAGGGTCCTCTTGGGCCTTTCTAACTGCATGAAAACCAAACTGTGAGCTGTACTGACCGGGGCCTCACCCATGTTGCAGGCATGTACAACACAGGTGCCCAGTGGTATTTTCGTACAATGATTCCAGAACCACTATTCACACAGCTCCACTTCCAACACATACGACGTGCTTCACGGATTACACAGCATGTTCACCATGGCCCTCATCCACTCCTCCCAGCAGCCTTGTGTGATCCCTTGAATATGCTTCCTCATACTGAGGTATGAAACCAAAACTTTCCCAAGAACATCCAGCTAGTGTTAGAACCAGGATATGAGGGCTTCTGATTCTAGAACCGGTATTTGTGCCACTATTCCACATGGGCCCCTCCAGGGATTTCTACCTGATCTTAAAATGCAGACAGCAAATCCGTCTCTCTACAGTCCTCGGGTTCCCTATAGACAAGAAGTCAAACTTCTAACAGAAAGCTTATACTTACTTGGAAGGCTACCTGAGATATTTCTTTTAAGTTAGTTTGTTCATGTTTTGGAAAGATTGTTCCAATGACGATGAGGGGCATGAAGTGTAGAAAGGATTCCATGATGAGACAGAGAAACAATTCGGGGCTTACAACTGTTCAAATGAGGCATGAGGTGCAACCAGAAAAGACAGAGGGAAAATGCATTGGAAAGAAATGCAAAATGAAGTCCACTCAGACCCAGGATGGGAAAAAGGGGAGTAAGCATGATGGTGGTTTCTAGTTCGAAAGACTGATGAACAAGGATGTCATTAACTACTGCAGAGTGGTGTCTGGGGCCTGGGTGCACCAGTTTGTTTAACCAATCACCTGCTGAGCAGTCTCCGGGCTGTTTCCAGTTTCTAGCCTTTATAAATAATGCTGTTATGAACAGATACATATAGGCTTTTGTGTGAACATAAGTCTTCATTTCTCTGGGATAACTGCCCATGAATGTGAATGCTGCATCCTATGGCAATTGCACATTGAGTTTTATAAGAAACTGTCAAGCTGTTTTCCAGAATGGCTGTATCGTCTTGCATTCCCACCAGCCAAGTGTGAGTGATCCCGTTTCCCTGCGTCCTCACCAGCATTGGTCTTGTTACTACTTTTTATTTTAGGTATTCTGATAGGTGTATAGTGACGTGGCTTTAGTGTGCATTTTTCTGATGGTTCATGATGTTGAACAGCTTTTCATGTGCTTATATGTTATCTGAAATGTCTTTTCAGGTCTTTTATTCATTTTCAAACTAGATGATTCGGTTTCACTGCTGAATTTCGATAGTTCTTTATATATTATAGATATGAGTCCTTTATCAGACATGTGGTTTGCAAATAGTTTCTCCCAGTCTCTAGCTCCTCTTTCCATCTTTATTTTGCATTTTACATTTTAGTCTATGATCCATTTTGAGTTAATTTTTGTATGACGTATGAAGTTTAGAGCAGAGTTCAGGTTTTTCTCCTATGAATAATCAGGTAGCCAGTAACTTTTTTTAAGAGACAAGGTCTCACTCTGTCACACAGGCTGGAATGCAATGACAAGATCAGAGCTCACTGCAGCCTTGACTCCTGGGCTCAAGTTATCCTCCCGCCTCAGCCTCCTGGAGTAGCTGGGACCACAGACAGGTGCCACCATGACCAGTTCATTTTTTTAGTTTTTGTAGAGACAGGGTCTTGTGCCATGTTCCCCAGGCTGGTGTGGAACTCCTAGGCTCAAGTCATCATCCCACTTACATGGGGCCAGGCAGTGGCACATGCCTGTAATCACAGCACTTTGGGAGGATGAAGCAGGAGAATCACTTCAATCCAGGAATCCCAGACCAGCCTGAGCAACAGAGGGAGGCCCTGTCTCTGCAAAAAATTTTAAACATTAGCTGGGCATGGTATTGTACACCTGTGGTCCCAGCTACTTGGGAGGCTGAGGTGGGAGGATCTCTCGAGCCTATGAGGCTGAGGCTGCAGTGAGCCATGATTGCACCACCACACTCCAGCCTGGGAGAAAGTGAGACCCTGTCTCAAAAAAAAAAAAAAAAAGCTAGAGCATCACCCATATTAAAGACAGGTATTGTCTTTTTGATAATTTAATTACAGTTATATAATGGACATGTAAAATATCCAGTTTGAAAGTTTGAAAAATACATAACTTTAAGTATTCTTACCTTAAAATTCTGATTCCTACCTAACATATCACATACTGTTTACATAAGTATCACAATGCCGGGACAACAACTAAAAATGTGTACGAGGGAGAAAAATGAGCATGTATGCCTATTAAGGTATATTTCCCTCTTATTACATAAAAAGGTCATCACGGCAAATCCCTGTGACTGTATCTAAAGCCAGCCTACAGTTTTACTTCTCGGTATTATAAAATGCAAGGCTAAAATTCAAATACTACACATTTCCTGAAGCCAAGGGTAGTTTACTTAACATAAATGCCTAGGGTCTATATAAAAAATATGAAAAAGCTAGCTACTTCATAGCCATTCCAATCTAAGTTGTTTTTTCTTTTTTAATTGACACATAATTGTGTACTGTACATATGTATGTAGTATATATAGTGATGTTATAATACATGTATTGTAGGTGATCAGCATAATTAGCATATCCACCATCTCAAACATTTATCATTTCTTTGTGTTGGTAACGTTCAATACCCTTCCTCCAGTTATCTGGAACTTTATTTTTCTTTCTTTTTTTTTTTTTTTTTTTTTTTTTTTGAGACAAAGTCTTGCTCTGTTGCCCAGGCTACAGGGCAGTGGTGTGATCTCAGCTGACTGCAACATCTGCTTCCCAGGTTCAAGCTATTCTCCTGCCTCGGCCTCCCTGGTAGCTGGGATTACAGGCACCCAC
This sequence comes from Chlorocebus sabaeus, assembly GCF_047675955.1. Taxonomy (NCBI): domain Eukaryota; kingdom Metazoa; phylum Chordata; class Mammalia; order Primates; family Cercopithecidae; genus Chlorocebus; species Chlorocebus sabaeus. Next base: position 395,552 of record NW_027327544.1, on the reverse strand, counting down.
CACTATGCCCGGCTATTTTTTGTATTTTTAGTAGAGTCGGGGTTTCACCACGTTGGCCAGACTGGTCTCAAACTCCTGACCTCAGGTGATCCACCCACCTCAGCCTCCCATGAGCCACCGCTCCCAGCCTGAAACTATATATTCTTGTTAACTATAGTCATCCTGTGTTATAGAACACTAGAACTTATTCCTATCCGGCTATAATTTTGTATCCTTTAACAAATTTCTCCCTATTTCCCTCTTCCCCCACCCTTCTCACCCTCTAGGATCCTCTGTCTACTTTCAACTTCCAAGAGATTCACTCTTTTTTGCCTTCCACATAAGAGAACATGTGCTGTGTAACTATCTGTCTCTGGCTTATTTCATAATATCTTCCAGTTCCATCCACATTGCTGAGAATAACAGAACTTCATCCTGTGTTATGGCTGAATAGTATGCTACTGTGTATAAAGACCACATTTTCTCTATCCATCATCTGCTGTTGGACACCGAGGCTGATTCCGTATCTTGGCTATGGTGAACAGTGCTGTAGGAAACAGAGGTGTGGATGCCCCTCTGACACTGATTTCCTTTTCTTTGGGTGTCTACACTGTAGTGGGACTGCTGGATCACACTGTAATTTCATTTGCAGTTTTCTGAGGAACCTCCATACTGTTTGCCATAGTGGGTGCCTTAGCTTACTCTTACTCTTTCTCTTTTTTCTCTTCAAGACAGAGTCTCACTGTTGCCCAGGCTGGAGTACAGTGGTGTAATCTCGGCTTGCTCACTGTAGCATGTGCCTCCCGGGTTCCAGTGGTTCTCATGCCTCAGCCTCCTGAGTAGCTGGGATTATGGGCACCCGCCACTGCACCTGGCAAATTTTTGTATTTTTTAGTAGAGATGGGGTTTCACCACGTTGACCAGGCTGGTCTTGAACTCCTGGCCTCAAGTGACCCACCCACCTCAGCTGCCCAACAGTGCTGGGATTACAGGTGTGATCCACCGCTCCCAGCTAATTTTTGTGTTTTTAGTAGAGACGGGGTTTCACCATGTTGGCCAGGCTGGTTTCAAACTCCTGACCTCAGGTGATCTGCCCGCCTCCGCCTCCCAAAGTGCTGGGATGTCAGCGTGTGCCCCGTGCCCAGCCAGCTGCTCTAGTGTACACCCCCCTACAGTGTGTAAGAGCTTCCTTGTCTCCATATCCTCACCAGCACTTGTTATTTTTTGTCTTTTTGGTAATACTCATCCTCACAGGTGAGATGATACCTCACTGTGGTTTTGATTTGCATTTCTCTGATTATAAGTGATACTAAGCATTTTTCTCACATATTTTTTGGCCATTTGTATGTCTTCTTTAAAGAAATGTCTGTTCTGTTGGGTGTGGTGACATAAGCCCAGCACTCAGAACGCTAAGGCAGGAGGACAGCTTGAGCCTAGACCAGCCTAGGCAGCATAGCGAAATCAAAGAAGAAAGAAGAAAGAAGAAAGAAGAAGAAAGAAGAAAGAAGAAAGAAGAAGAAGAAGAAGAAGAAAAAAGAAATAGCTTTGTCTGTTCAGCTTTTTGACCTCCAAAAATTAAGAGCCCATTTTGGAATCTGACGACCTGCCTGATTCAGAGACAATCTGTGTTTGGTTCTACTCTGCTGCTTCCTATGTGACTTTGGGAAGTTCCCTTAGCCACTTTGAGCTCAACTTCCTCAACATTAACCAGGAATAAGTGCCACCTGTCTCTGCTGGTTAACGCTGAGGACTGAAAGGAGAACCTCCACAACGCCACTTGACAATGCCACCTGGGGGAAGCCCCTCAATGCGGGGCTGGTAGGATCATCTGAAGCTAAGTACAACTTTCCTTTCCACTTTCCCAGGCTCATTCTGCATACGATTAGCAAGGAATAGCGAATAAAGGAAACCAAAATACTTGCCTAATTTTTTATAAGAAAATTTTAAAAAGTGGGGGTGGTAGAAAAATAGGAGGGAGACGAGGGGAAGAAAAAGCAGCCGGTCACAAGTTCTAGTCCAGGGCTCATCCCCGGTCTCCTCACTCAGGCAATCACCAGTCCCCACCTCCTGGGGTGGGGGTACTTTCTCTGCGGGCTTCACCCACATGGAAGGCACTGCCACAGGTGTTCAGAATCCAGGAACACCTTGAAATGGGCAATGTGCTTTGGGTAGGAGACCTACAATTTCCTCAAAGAAACCACGGCACAAAAGTGACCCACAGAGGAGGTAACCAACGGCTGTAAATACTTGGTGGCAAAAACTGATGTCATACCTTCTGTACAGGAGACACACACCCAAATAAAACTTGTCAAAATAGCAGAGAAAAAAATACAGCAGACATCCAGTACCATTCTGTTACAGAAATATTTATATCCCAAAGCCAGGGACCTCTCTGGAACACTGCCTTTATTTCCATGTTTCTTGGAAGATGTTTGAGTGCACTCACATGTGTCTCAACAAACTTCCAGTCCCTGCTCTAAACCCTGTGGCTCCTCAGCAAAACCCAAAGACAAGTGTCCGTTTTCCTTCCAAATGGGAAATTTCCTGACCTACCGAAACCAGCATCAAATCCACTTATTATGAGACAGCTGATTACAGGTGAAGCCCTCCAGTCCCAGGATGACTCCTCTCCTGCAGGAGCGGGAAGGATGGGCATAACACTGGCCTTCCAGACCACATCTCCAGGCAGTTCAAAACCATTGCTGCTAAGGTGAGCCATGATAAAAATCGAAACCAAGTATCTCTGAAAAGTGTACATGTCAAGAGCCACACCTCGAACCAGACTCAGCAGAAATGGACGTTGCAAGGTTTGTTCAGAGACCTCCTCTCCATGCCCCCTCTCCCGGGGACCTCCCTCCTTGCACTAGGGGCCCACAGCCAATGGACCACTCCCTTACCTCTAGCCCAGTGCATTTTCAGGAACAGCTCCCAGATTCTACCAGACCCTGAAATGTATTCACTGAATGCACTATTTCTTCAAATGATCATAAATCACCTGACTATAACAACAATTGTTTTAAAAGTGTTCTCTCTCTCTGTTGGGAATCGTACCATGAGTTTGAGCAAGCAGCTTTGCTTCTCTCTACTGCAATCCTATCATTTGCAACATGTTAACAATTACTGTGTTCACCCATAGCATTGTTGTAAAAAGCCTTAAGACCCACTTCATGTAGCCTGCCTGGAGCACAGACCCTGTCACATGGCAAACGTCCACTGAAGGTGAGTTATCTGTAGCTATTAGTACCTAGCACTCCAGTGAACAAAAGGAGTCGATCAGGTCTCATCGTATCACCATGAAAGGATGTCCATGTAGACTGCGCAGTGGGAGTAGTGGGACTTAGTGTTTATCAGGTACTATTTTGTATTTTACAAAGTGTACATACATATTTGTAGGTACACTGGAAAAGATCTGGAAGGAAATACACCCAGTGTTAAAAGTGACTACCCCAAAGACACATTCATCCAAACACACAACAGAAAAACACTATCTTTCTGTCTTCCATATTATTTGAACTATTTTCAATAAGCATCTATGGCTTTTGTAAAGTTTTTGAAAGGAATTTATTGCAATTTTTTCTGGAGAAACAAGCAGGAGCATGAGAAAGGTGGAAACAGAAGGTAAAATGGAATGGGACTCAATGGAATTGAGTCCAAGCCAGGCTCAGCAGGCACACGAACCACGCACCTCTCACTACAACTCAACACCAGCTCTCTCTTCTCTTGGCCCAATGGCCCAAGACTTAGAGATAAAATGTTTTTTTGTGATCACATCAGTCACACCAAGGAGCTTGGAACCACCCTTCCAAACTCCTCTGGTTCTGTGTACCTGCCCGGGGCTGTTAGCTTTCCTCCTGTGTCTTTGGCTGGCCTGTAATCCCCTAGTGGTGGAAATGCACCCTGACACTTAGCCATCATCCCCACAACACTCAGTACTGCATAGAGACCAGGGCAGTGATGTCCACTCGGACTGTGATTCTACTTATACAGCAAAGGACCAGGGACCAGATGTGACTTGTCTTTGGTAACTCACCAGCTGTTGCTTGAACCAGAACAAAGCGAGGTCTCCTGATGCCCAGAAAAGAACTAGTGCCTCTCCCACTAGAAAAGTGATGAAAATGTTTTGCTTGCTGTGAAAAGATGCACTACTGGAGAAGATGGGTGCAAGTTCTCATGGAGGCACTCAGCCCAGATCACCAGGAAACAGGGCTGCCAGATGAGACACTCTGCCCAGATCACCAGAAAACAGGGCTGCCGGATGAGACACTCGGCCCAGGTCAACAGGAAACGGGGCTGCCGGATGAGACACTAAGCTCGTCCACCAGAAAGGAAATCTGCCTGGGCAGTGGAGGGAAATTCACACAGCGCAAGGACAGCAACAGCATGAACAAAACAAAAAATACCTGCCTGGAAAGCCATAGCCTGGCTAGCAAATTCGAAACAGAGCCACAATCCTAGCAGCACACATCACTGCAACACAGAGCTTCAGTCAGTGTGCGCACACTTTAAGTAGAAATGTAAAATATCCATGTTTTTGGAACAAGCGGGCTATTTTTGTGTGTGTGTGATGTCAAGGAAAACAGCTGAGAAAAAACTGTTGGCAAGGAAATAGAAATAGGCGCCCTTACACATTGACAGTGAGATAACGGTATGGCCCTAACGGAAGGGAATCCAGCAACACCCATCAATATTTAGAAAGCGCAGATCCCTGGATCCCACAATTTCATTTCTAGCAATGCATCCTATGAACATATTCATGCAAATATGCAAGAATTATGTACAACTCAGCATTGATTAATCCAGACGGTTGGGAACAGCCTAAATACTTACCAGTGGGGAACTGGTGGAGAACCGTGTTTATCTTATGCCAACATCTGTGTTTTTAAAAACAAGACACATAGGCTGAGCACAGTGGTTCATGCGTGTAATCCCAGCACTTTGAGAGGCTGAGGCAGGTGGATCACGAGGCCAAGATATCCAAACCATCCTGGCCAACATGGTGAAACCTCGTCTATACTGAAAATACAAAAATGATCTGGGTGTGGTGGCGCACACCTGTAGTCCCAGCTACACAGGAGGTTGAGGCAGGAGAATCGCTTCAATCCAGGAGGCAGAGGTTGCAGTGAGCCGAGATCACGCCAGCCTGGTGACAGAACAAGACTCTGCCTTGGAAAAACAAACAAACAAACAAACAAACACTGGCAACAGTGGTCACAGGGCAGTGATGGGAGTAGGACTGCCTTTCTCTCTCCAGTACATTTTGAATGTCGCTCATATTACATATTCAAAATATATGACTACAGCAAATATTTTCAAAGTAACTATGAAAAACTGGGAAAATAATATCATCTAACACACAGAACTGCTGTATAATTAAAGGATGGAAAATCATTAGGCACTATCAGAGTTCAAAGGAAGAAAGATTAATTCTAGCTTGGATGTCAGAGCGGGGATCATGGAAAGGAAGTGAGTATTTCACGTCTTGAAGGATGGAGAAGATTTAAAGAGGCAGAAGTGTGGAGATGATGTCCCAGAAGGAGATAAGAACATAGGCGAAGACGATGAAGAGATGAGAAGGTATAAATTCTAAGTGCAGCTCTCAGGCTGGGCTTCAGAACAGGGCTTAGGCAACAAGCTGGAGTGCAAGGCTCATGGCGGGAATGGAAACACTGAAACCCAAACTTGCATATTACGCCCTGATCATGAGCCTAGAATGCCAAGCCAGGGAACCCGTCCTTGATCTTAACAATGAAAAATCACTGGGCCGGGTGTGGCGGCTCATGTCTGTAATCCAGTGCTTTGAGAGGCTGAGGTGAGAGGACTGCTTGAGGCCAGGAGCTTGAAACCACTCTGGACAACACAGCAAGACTGTCCTTACAAAGATTTAAAAATTAACTAGGCAGGATAGCACACCTGTAGTCCCAGCTACTCAGGAGGCTGAGGCGGGAGGATCACTTGAGCCCAGGAATTTAGGGTGACAGTGAGCTGTCATGGCACGCCTGCATTCCAGCCTGAGCCACAGAGCAAGGGCATGTCTCAAAAATCAAATCAAATGAAATAAAATCACTACAAGCTTGTATAGACATAAAGTATAATATCATACCATATATGATTTAATCCAGCTATATAATATAAATTAGAGGGGGGAAAGAGAAATTAGGAAGCTATTATAAGAAAACAAGACTCAACTAAGACATGAACAAAGGCCCTGGGCTCACAGCACTATCTTTATATAAAGGAATGAACTACTACATTTATTTTCATGGCATCACCAACTCAGATACAGGCTACAGTATTCTGGAACCATCTCTGTATCAGTCAAATCAGATGGCCATAACACCTTAGGCAAATACCATAAAAAACACCATAGGCTGTGTGGTTTAAACATTAGTTTATTTCTCACAGCTCTGGAGGCTGGAAGTCTAAGATCAAAGTGTCGGCCAACTCAGTTCCAGGACAGGGACCTCTTCCTGGCTTGCAGACAGCCACCTTTCTTCTTGTTTCCTCACACCAGGTCAGTGCGAGCTCTCTGCTTTCTCTCTTTTTTTTTTTTTTTTTTTTTTTTTGAGACAGTGTCTCACTCTGTCACCAGGCTGGAGTGCAGTGGCACAATCTCAGCTCACTGCAACCTCCAACTCCCTGGTTCGAGCAACTCTCCTGCCTCAGCCTCCCGAGTAGCTGGGATTACAGGCCCGTGGCACCACACCCAACTAATTTTTGTATTTTTAGTAGAAACAGGATTTCAGGATGGTCTCAATCTCCTGACCTCATGATCTGCCCACCTCGGCCTCCCAAAGTGCTGGGATTACAAGTGTGAGCCACCACTCCTGGCCTGGTTTCTCTTCTTCTAAGGGCACTAATCCTGTCAGACCAGGGCCCACGCTCATGACCTCATCTAACCCTAATCACCTCCCAAAGCTCCTTCCCCCTAATACCATCACACTGGCAGTTAGAGCTCCAGTACTAGAATCTGGGGGAGACATAAACATTCAGTTTATAACAATGTCTTTTCAATCCTGTTGAAAAAAACAACCAAATGAGTAGGCGTCAAAGTACCTTATATGTAAACAAGTCAGGACTTTTCATATTTCTGCTAACACATTTAGGTCAATTTAAAATGTCTGATAGCAAGAGTCAGAAGCAAAGACAAATGAAAGTTAATTATTCTGCATTTTAGGCCCACATTGAGCTGTCTTCCAATGACATTGTGGCACAAAGAACACTGCTTTCTATTCCTGGTTTTGCCACCAAAAAAGCTGGAACATTTCCCTGTATTTCCGTTTATCTCTAAAATCACTTGGTTGACCTAGCAGAACTCCAAGGTCCCTTCCATTCACAAATTCCACAAATAACTTCCTACCAACAGAGGCTACACAAATAAACTACACTGACGAAGGGGAAAGGTAACACTAGCAAACAATGAGATACACACAAGGTAAGACGTATAAAGAACTGGATCAACCACACACTGGCCGACGATGAGCCGGCGGTGCATAAAAACACATTCCCTAAGGATGGACAAAGAGGCAATGGCGCCGAGGTAGTATTGTTGAAGATTTCCTCTTTTAAATCTTCAAGATAAATGGCCCCATTGTTCATATTCATTCTGATTCCATGTGAATGTGAAAACTTCCTCCAGGGGACACAGACATCTAAAATCTTCCCAAGGTATCCAATTTGTCACTTGATGTTTTTTCTGACAAGAAAAATGAGGGACTGAATATACAAACAGACCATGCCTGATCATATGTAGAAAGACAGAACTCAGACCACAACCTATGGCTGCCCACCCAGGAAACCAATCCCCTATCTACAGTCAACAGCCAGGAGGCCAGCCAGGCTAGCACATCAGACAGGAAGCCAGACTGCTCTCTCTCCACAACCCAGAAACTAAACCACAACTCTGTCCCAGGTGACCAGGACTTGACTCAAAACTGACAGCCACCCTAATTTTGGCCCCTGTTTCCAGTTAGGATCATTCAGAGAAAGCCAAATATGCCCCTAACCAATCACATAGGACACCCCACTTCTGCACAGTCGCCTCCAGCCCCCACAACAGCCTCCACTGGGAGCCGTTCTTTCCATCCTGAAGCTTCCCCACTCCTCATCCGCCATTCACTTGCATGTCAGTCTCTGCCACCCACAAGTGACGGTGCCGACTCTCTTGCCACAGCAGCTCTGAGAAAGTCGCCTCTGCCTGTCTCATGTGGGCGGCTTTCCTTCATTTTCCCCAAAAAATAAGTCTTAAATGAGGGGCTTCTCACTATATGGCCAAGCTATACAATTCAGAAGCCCAGCATGGCAGATTCCAAGCCTGGAAAGACCATACACCCCTCAGGTCCTCTTTCCAGAAAACACAGCTTCCTTCAGTTCTTCAGTCACTCCCACCAACCAGGGAAGGAACCACGTGTTATGGAAAAATCAAGGGCCTTGAAGTCAAACTTCTGGGTTCATCAAGTACTTCATCTTTCAACTTAAGAAATGACATGGCCTTGGCCAGGCGTGGTGGCTTGCACCTGTAATCCCAGCACTTGCGGAGGCTGAGTTGGGTGGATCACCCAAAGTAGGGAGTTCAAGGCCAGGGTAACTAACATGGAAAAACCCCGTCCCTACTAAAAATACAAAATCAGCCTGGCGTGGTGGCGTATGTCTGTCATCCCAGCTACTCGGGAGGCTGAGGCAGGAGAATCACTCGAACCTGGGAAGCAGAGGTTATGGTGAGCTGAGATCGCACCACTGCACTCCAGCCTGGGCAAGAAGAGCAAAACTGTCTCAAAAGCAAAACGAAACAAAACAAATGATGTGACCTTGAACAATTTTCTCAACTTCTCTAAGCCTCTATCTTCAATAACATAATTTTACCTCCAAGATTGCATTAAATGGAATCCCACAGGAAAAACAGCCGACAAATATTAGGGGCCCAACAGCTGTGCGCTGCTACTGCCACCCCACTTTACCCCAAGGGAGAAGCGCAAGATGTCCAGAAAAAGCCTGTTCATACCTACACCTCAGCATCCTGTGTTCACACAAGGCGCAGTGGCATCCAGACTTACCGGGGTCACCCAAATACAAGCCATGTTTTGGTTTTTCAACTTAGGTACACATGGCTTCTAACGTTCACCATATATGATCCATAATTTAGAAGAGATTTTCCTACACTACCCTGTGGTTCTATTTTAGCAGACTTAGATGTGCCATAATAGCTCACTCTCTTAAGCCCTCTTCAGTATCAAAAACAAAATTTTCATCTGTAACACAGTTATCAGCAGTGAAAGTGGAAAACGTACCTAGGAGTCAAAATGACCCTCTGCCCTGCCCCACCCCGCCCCACCCTACAAAAAGCTGTTCAGGAGTATTTGGGCTGCTTATGAGAACCCTGTCTGTATTCCTAGGGACAGATACATGCCTACCCTGGTTAGAAGCTGCGCAGCTCACCCTCCAGGGTAGAAAGCTCCCCACAACCCCTACCCAAGAAGAGAAGCAAATGGGGTGGCCAGGCTCCAGGATGTGGACTGTTTAGTGTGGTTTCTGCAGTCCAGGTCACCGCCATGGGTGAAGCTCTTCCTTCTTTTCCACCCAAGTGGCCAAGGTCCTACGGCTGCTGTGGGGCCTCTTCCCTATGAGTCAGCCCAGGCATTCCCCTTCCCCTTCCTTCTGTTTTTTTGAGACGAAGTCTCGCTCTGTCACCCAAGCTGGAGTGCAGTGGCATAATCTTAGCTCACTGCCACCTCTGCATCCTGGGTTCAAGCAATTCTCTTGCCTCAGCCTCCCAAGTACCTGGGATTACAGGCACCCGCCAACAAGCCCAGCTAATTTTCATATTTTCAGTAGAGACGTAGTTTCAACTTGTTGGCCAGGCTGCTCTCAAACTCCCGACCTCAGGTGATCCACCTGTCTCGGCCTCCCAAAGTGCTGGGATTACAGGCATGAGCCACTGCGTCTGGCCGAGTCAGCCCAGCCATCCTGACTTTTTGTTCTGGCAAAATTACTCTCTTCCACGTCTACCTTCCAAGTAGCTAAATCAGAGATCTGGCCTTGGGTCAGGCTTGAAGAATCCCTGTTTTTGGTCTTCAAGAGGTCCTACCAGGGTCTGCGACAATTCCAAGACTTGTGTTCTTAAAGAGGAAAGAAACCTCACATACACGGCTCTCGCAGAGCTCAGGCGAGCCCGTATCGGAGGCAAGGCTTGGGAGGCGGCCCTAAGGTTTGGGTGTGCCATCTATAATAACAGCTAAGAGATCTGAAGCTAGCTGTCTGGGTTCAAACCTCAATTCCAACAGCACTGGCTGTGTGATGTTAGACGACGTCCTCAGCCTCTCTGTGGTTCAGTTTCCTCACTGTAAAAGGGCCACAATAAGAGAGCTGCTCTAAAAATTAAGTCAATTGGTGCATATAAGGTATTCAGAATAATGCTTGGCACATGGGGGACTTCAAAAACACATATTGAACAGAGTAACTTAGCAATTAGTAAATATACTCATGCAGGCCAGGCGCCGTGGCTCATGCCTGTTATTCCAAAACTTTGGGAGGCTGAGGCGAGAGGGTCACTTGAGCTCAGGAGTTTGAGACTAGCATGGGCAACACAGCAATATTCCATCTCTAAAACTGTGTGTAACATACATGTCTATATACACTCAAATGTTCACAGTGTATTTATAGTATACAAAATAGCTGGAATACAGAGTTAACTATTCACAATGGTTACTTCTAGAGAAGGGGGATTGCAAATTTCAGCTTTTTACCCCACACATATATTCTTGTATCATCTGAAATATTTAAGCAAATTGTATGTAGAAATTTGCCCCGAAACACATAGCAGAACAATGTAGTTTTCACTCAAAAATCTTCAAATCGTGATGGAATTGTCCTGTGAAAGTAAAGCTATAGAGATGAAAGGCCTCCCTCCAGCCTAAATGCTCGTTCATATGGCCTATAGTACACAAACCAATGCAGACACCCCAATCCTTTCCCCACTGTCATAAGAATTTTTCAGTGAACTGCATTCCCCTTTACAAACTAGATGACAGTTAGAGTTACCAGGCAAGAACGTGGATCCAGTTCTGCTTTTTCAAAGGCCAATGTTCCTCCCATAATAGCAATGCATTCTTCAACCGGTCAACTGCCCCCAACACCTGAGCTCTCTGTTGTACACAACTCAACGAGGCCTGGGAGAAAACAGGTGCAAGTTTCACTTAGTAACAAAATATCCCACCTGATTCCTCTACTGGGCTAGTTCTCAAGTCATCTTTTTCTAAGCTTTCATTCGGCTCTACCACACGTACCTAGGCTGGGTAAAACACTTTACCGGGTTTTTTTTTTCGAGACGGAGTTCACTCGGTGGCCCAGGCTGGAGTGCAGTGACGTCATCTCGGCTCAGAAGCCAGCGCCCGGGTCCATGCAGCCCCCTCCGCGGCAGACGCGGGGAGCCGGGGAGCAGTGAGGACAGGCCCCTACCGGCAGGGTGACCGGGACCCCCGCGCGGGCCCACGTGGTATCGCAGCAGGCGCGAAGCCCCCGGTGCCACCCGAGGCCGAGACAAAGCCCAGGCGCAAGGACCCCGGATCCCGACCTCGGACCCTGCGGAGCCCAACTCGGAGCCGCCACGCCCGGGGCAGAGACCCCCGCCCGGTCCGGAGACCTCGTTGCCCGTTTTCACCTCAGACCGCCGCCTACGAGTGCTCGCTCCTCGCCGCGGCGCCTGGGCCGACTGGAGCGCAGCTGAGCAGCCGACAGAGCCGCGGCAGCCTCAACAATGGAGTCCCGGGGCGGGGCCGCTGCCGCGGGTTCAGCCCGTGTTCCACGCTCAGGATCCGGCTGGGATCAAGGAGCTGCAGCTGGCGCGAGGCTGCGGCCGGAACACACACCACGCTGGGGCACAGGGCCCCGCCTGCCGCCCGCCGCACCGCCTCCAGCAGGGCAGGGCGTCCAGGGCCCGCCGCCCGGCCAATGGGGAGCGAGCCGCGCGGAGAGGGCGGGGCCTAGGGGAACAAATGGAGGTTGGGCGGGGCGGCGCTGGGATTGGGCGTACAGGTTTCCGCGGGAGGACCGGACCGAAGAGCTGGCCGGATCCTGGCCTCCTAGAAGACCCAGCTCAACGTCCACCTGCAGTCTGCTCTACAGGACGCGCTCATCTCAAGCCCAGAACTCAGGCTTTTAGGGCAGAGAGCGAGAGACAGGCTTGCTTTACAAAAAGTGAAACTGAGGTCCAAGGAATAGGATTGCCTGCTGCCCGAAGTCACGTAGTCCCATTCACTCATTCACTTTGTGATTCAGCAAACATTTGGAAGCACGTATGGTGGGCTTTAGGACTGAAGTAGGGAGGGGCGCGGTGGCTCGCACCTGTAATCCCAGTACTTTGTGGGGCCGAGGCAGATGGATCACTTGAGGCCTCGGGTGGCACCGGGGGCTTCGCGCCTGGCCAACAAGATGAAACCCCATCTCTGCTAAAAATACAAAAACTTAGTCGATCGTGGTGGCGCATACTTGTGGTCCCAGCTACTGGGACCTGTGTAAAACAGGACCTGCACCCTGAAGGCACTCACTCGGGGAGGCTGCTGGGATGGGTGGATGCACATTTAAGGTCTTCATGGTGGCTGGGGCTGACCCCATCCCCATCGCTCTTCCCACACACACCTGAACACTCATCACTCCCACGCTCGCACCCACCACTGAAAGCCTGGCCCCTAATCTGATTTGCCTCACAAGGTCTCCAGATGAACAACGCATGCTTCCCTACCTCTCCCCTGCTAGGGCCCCACCGTGTTCTGGGATGTACTCAGGGATCAGGAGAACAAAACCTCAGGGAGTGAAAGGACATTCCAGGGTGCAGGCCTCTGCATCCCCCTCCATGCCCTCACCCCTGCCTGACACACCCTCACCCCTGTACCTGGCCAGCTCCTACCAACCCTTAAATTCTCACCAAGTTCTGTGGTGGCAGCCACACCTTAAAGTGGCTGATCCCCCAATAACCTATGCCCTTGCATAGTCTTCCTGACCTTGGGTACGAGCAAAACCGGTGACTGGCTTCTAACCCATAGAGCCTGGCAAAAGCAATGGGATGTCACTGTCACAGTGCGTCACCTTCTCACACTTGAGAGAAAGGTTCCGCCTGCAGGCGCTGCCGGAGGGAGATAATGTGCTGAGAAAAGACCTTTGGAGCGGCCCCGTAGGCAAGGAAGCAAAAAGCTGGGCCCTTGCCAACTGGGTCGCAGGAAATGGATTCTGCCCTGGTGGAGCCTCAGATGAGGATGCAGCCCAGCTGCTTAGCGTGAGATCCCAAGCACAGGACCCACTAAAATGTGCTCAACTCCTAGTTTGCCAAAATTGGCTTAAAAGTGTGTGTTGTTTTAAGCTTCTAAGTTTTTAGTTATTGCCTGTGAAAGTGTTAAAATATGAGACAGTAACTTAGGTCCCTTCCCCATCACACACATTCTTCTTTCTGGCATTCATCACAATTATAGTTATTGATTGAAAATCTCCCTCTTGACTGGGTGCAGTGGCTCAGGAGTTCCAGACCAGCCTGGCCAACGTGGTGAAACCCCATCTCTACTAAAAATACAAAAATTAGCTAGATGTGGTGGTGCAATCCTGTAATCCCAGCTACTCTGAAGGCTGAGGCAAGAGAATTGCTTGAATCCAGAAGGCAGAGGTTGCAACGAGCCGAGATGACACCATTGCACTCCAGCCTGAGTGACAAGAACAAAACTCTCTCAAAAAAAAAAAAAAAAAAAAAATTGTCTCTTGCCACTAGCATGAAGGTCCCATGGGAAGAAAAATGGAAACTCTTTCTCATAACAGTACCCCAAATGCCCAGCACGGTGTAGTTCTAGGGCAGTTGGTCGATGGTGGACGCTGCTGGTTGGAGGGCCCAGCTGGCCCTCCCAGCTGCCTTCTCCCTGGTCAGGTTCCATTATAGAGAACAGAATAGTTTCTTGCCTTTCTGGAGTCCCTCTTAGTGGGGATTGGCCAAGTGACATTGTCCTGCCCCGGGACACATAAGTGGAAGTTGGCTGAAAGGTTTCTAGCCATGGTGTGCTGGGGTGATTTGAACCAGGACATGAGAGCTGACCATCCATTGTTCGAGAATTCTGCAAGTTGGTTGTTCAACACATTCAATACTTCAAAATATCAAATAATATAAACTCGCAAATTAAAAAATGCATTAGACTAGATGCAGTGGCCCACGTCTAACACATTGGAAGCCTGAGGCAGGAAGATCACTTGAGCCCAGGAGTTCAAGACCAGCTTAGGCAAAAAAGGAAGACCCTGTCTCCACAAAAAATTTTAAAATTAGCTAGGTATGGTGGTGTGTGCATGCAATCCTAGCCACTCACGAGGCTGAGGTGGGAGGATCGCTTGAGCCATCTGTTCAAGGCTCCCATGAGCTATGATAGTGCCACTGCACTCCAGCCTGGGTGACAGAGCCAGACACTATCTCAGAAATAAACATATTTCATATATCAATAAATTTATAATAAATGTATATTTATATATACATTTATGTATTACAATTATATATTTAGACGTAAATATATATTTCTTGTTTTATTTATTCATTTATTTTGAGACCGAGTTTAACCCTTGTCACCCAGGCTGGAGTGCAATGACGCAATCTGGGCTCACCACAACCTCCACCTTCCGGGTTCAAGTGATTTTCCTGCCTCAGTCTCCTGAGTAGCTGGGATTACAGGCACACACCACCATGCCTGGATAATTTTTGTGTCTTTAGTAGAGATGGGGTTTCTCCATGTTGGTCAGGCTAGTCTCGAACTCCTGACCTCAAGTGATCTGCCCACCTCGGCCTCCGAAATTGCTGGGATTACAGGTGTAAGCCACTGTGCCCAGCCTATATGATATATTTATATATTATAATTATGTATATTAATTTTATATAATTATATATAAATATAAATATAAAAACTTTCCTTGCCTTCTCTTGTTTCTACCTACAGTCAGTCCCATAACTTCAAATACATGTAATAACTTCAAAGTATATTTATATATATATTTTTTTGTTTTTGAGACCGAGTCTCACCCTGTAGCCAGGCTGGAGTGCAATGATGCAGTCTCAGATCACTGCAACCTCTGACTCCCGAGTTCAAGCGATTCTTCTGCCTCAGCTTCCCAGGTAGCTGGGCTTATAGGCTTCCAGCACCACGTCCAACTAATTTTTGTATTTTTAGTAGAGACAGGGTTTTGCCATGTTGGCTAGGTGGTTTTCGAACTCCTGACTTTAATTGATCTCCCACCTCGGCCTCGTAAAGTGCTGGGAATACAGGCACGAACCACCTTGGCCAAAATATTTTTCTGTTTCCAAGCACTTTACATGAGAGGAAAGCGGAGAATAAATCATCTGGCACTCTATTGTAAAAAAAATCTTTGTGCCTCTCTTCTTTTCATCTTTCCTAAGGGGACATATTACCAAAATGTCTTTAGGTTGAGGTCCCCACGTGAAAACTTTACAGGGTGCTGTGTTCTCAGCCACCCTCCTGTCTTTTCCTTGTCCTGGTATTTTAGAACTGTCTGGGGATGACCCAGGATACCCACAGTGGCCATGTCTATTAGAGGGTCTAGTGAGTATTAGCCCCGGGGTCATCTCATCGCCAAGGACAGCCTGAGGTAGGGGGTAGAGTCTCTCAGGGGAGTAGCTGGATGCTCTTGGCCTTAGAGGAATCTCCTAGTATAGTTTCATCTAAAATGGTGACCCCTTTGGGTTATTAAAATTTTAGGACATTAAAATGAATGGACAATACAACGTAATGTGATTAAAGCTAGGTCATTAAAACTGTTCCTCCAGCCGGAGTTTTTATTCCTCGGAGACACATTGACGGTCTGCCAACGGGATGGTGATATTGAGAGGAAAAGGCAGAAATGGTTTCTGCTCTCTAGATTGTCTCAGACTTGTGAAGAGAGAAAAACTGTCCCAAAGGACAAGGAAAACCCACCCCAGAGAGGATGTGCAACAACCTGAACATGAAAATGCACTGAACGCACACAGGAGGACAAAGAGCAGTGCCAGTGCCTCCTAGGTAGTCACTGAGTACTTTACTGAACAGGATGGGTGTCCCGAGGGATAGAATGGCCTGCTGTGACACTTAGAAAGGTCTGTGTTGGAGTCAGCACTGCCCCTCCCTGAATTTGTTACCTTGAAAAGGCTTGTCGGCTGATTTGAGTTTCAGTTTTTCATTGACTGTAAGATACATTTTACCTGTACAGCTTGAAAGATAAACATACTATTTCCAAAGAGGCAAAGTAAAATGATGTATTTTATTTACTAAAAATTCGTATTTATTTCTTCCCCGGAGTGAGTGTAGTAAGTTTTAAAGGTCTGTTCTTTTTAAGGGTAATTTCAAATGGAATTGTAGGACTTAGCTTTGTCAATGCTACTGGTGAAATAAAAGTGTGATAGATAAATTGATGATTTATAAAGATTCACCAAAATGTCAGTTTCCCTCTTGTAGCATGGTGAAGAATTAATGACAGTGGACACATCTGTATCCTCTTCTCTGGATATCTGAGGGTTTTGTTTTTGTTTTTGTTTTTTTTGGAGACACTGTCTTGCTCTGTAGCCTAACTGGAGTGCAACGGCGCCATCTCTGCTTACTGCAACCTCCGCCTCCCAGGTTCAAGTGATTCTCCTGTGTCAGCCTCCCGATTAACTGGGATAATAGGCACCCACCACCACACCCAGGTAATTTTTGTATTTTTAGTAAACACGGGGTATTAGGCATGGCACAGTGGCTCAGGCCTGTAATCCCAACACTTTGGGAGGCCAATGTGGGCGGATCATGAGGTCAGGAGGTCCACAGCAGCCTGACCAACATGATGAAACCCTGTCTCTATTAAAAATACAAAAAAATTAGCTGAACCTGGTGGCAGGCACCTGTAATCCCAGCTACTTGGGAGGCTGAGGCAAGAGAATTGCTTGAACCTGGGAGGTGGAGGTTGCAGTGAGCCAAGATGTTGCCACTGCACCCCAGCCCAAGCGACAATGTGAGACTCCGTCTCAAAAAACAAACAAACAAACAACAAAATGACAGGGTTTTGATATGTTGGTCAGGCTGGTCTCAAACTCCTGACCGCAGGTGATCGCCCTCCTCAGCCTCCCAAGCTGCTGGGATTACAGGCGTGAGCCACCATGCCCAGCCCACTCTATTTTCTTTTTATTTCCTAAATTTTAATATGTTTGAGTTTGTCTGTTCCTTTATTACTGTTTTCTTACATAAAAGAAATTCTGCCTAATCCTTCGTAAAAAAAAAAAATCTTCCTGTGACTTCTGAAAGTGTTCTGGTTTTATCTTTCATATTTGAATATATAATAAGTTGATTATGGTTCATGGAATAGAGAAGAATGCAATGCATTTTCCCAAGTAGATGCCAGCCTGGTTTGTCTCATATTTTAAAATGCATGTGATTTCTTTTTCTAGTCTATAGTGCCTACTCTATCATTCATCAACTTTCCATATGAATGCTGGGTCATTAACACTTTTTTTTCCCTTTGATCTGCTTGCTCATCTTTCTGCTAATACTGTGCTGTCCTGAATATTTTCCTTTGAAAATCTTAGAAGTATGTTAGACAAGCCATCACTCTTTTTTGAGATGACTAAAAATCATTAGACATTTGTCATTTTTACTACGTAAGAAAAAGTAGTTTTTCTTTCCTAGAAACAACCTGAGCTGGGAATTTCTGTGATTTCATAGGAATAACATCTGGAAGTAGTCATATAAATGTCATTTTTAAAAACATGTGTTGCATTTCCTCTTATTCTTTACTACCTTGATATTGTGCAATAGAAATTTTTAAAATTGTGGCATTAGTATTACCAAATATCAATTATTGGTTTGATTTACTACTCAGTTAAATTTAATGAGCCTACTCTGTCTTGGTGTAATCACATGGCATGGGCTCAACTCCTCAGTTAACATGTGACTGCACGTGTAAAATATTGTCTACCAGGGAAACTCATTGAACACTTAGTGTTCAGACTGTGTTTTGGTGTCTGGTTCCCTAAGCACCACTGCAGTGACACAAAATAATGGACCTTCAGCAGAAAAAGTTTTGGCAAATGTATTGCATAAGCCATTTAGATGCAGTGAGTCATTCTTATTACTTGGGTTGGTGGAATCCCTTTCAAAATGTAAATTACTAATACAAACAAAGATGGAACTTTGTGAGCAGACGTTTTTAAGAATAAGTAGTCTCAGGACTGATAATATTAACTCCCTTATGCACATCAGGTAGGACTTTATTATGACAGATACTAGAAATGTGCAAAGTGAAGTTGAAAGGTAACTCCTAGCAGCACATCTTACTCCCTGGATTCTCTAATAAGATGGGTGTTTCTACTTTGCTGTTGCCTTTTTGAATAGTTCAATTCTAGCATTCGTACTGCTGTGTGGGAGGGAGTATGTGTGAACAGAGTAAGAGTTGTGACAATCAAGTCACAGAATAAATGCTTGGAAATTTTAGATTCATGTAAACAGCTTATGGATTGAGTATAGATTCCCAGTGCTGTCAGTCCCACCCATCCTTCTATCCACATGTGTGGGATATTCTAGGACTCCATGGCTTTTGAGAATGTGGTTGTGAACTGTACCCAGGAGGAATGGGCTTTGCTAGATTCTTCTCAGAAGATTCTCTGCAGAGAAGTGATGCAGGAAACTTGCAGGAACCTGGCTTCTGTAGGTGAGAATGACAACACATTTCACTTAATTACAGAACTATTTCCCTATCATCAGTGCTATTTGTGATTTGGAATGTGGCAAGGGAATGATTTGGTGAAGAAATCAGGCATGGGCACTGTGTACAATGAACATTAAATCTAGTAATGTTTCTATAGTTTGTAATAATTTGTGAGAATTTTGTGGATCTGTATTTTAGGAAACAAATGGAAAGGCCAGAATATTGAAGATCACTTTGAAAAACCTGGGAAAGAGATAAGATAATTTGCACTGAGAAGAGGAAATAAAGTCCTCTGAAGGAATCTTAGCTTGTCATGAACTTAAAAACAAGCGATCAAAACAAATAAGAGTCACTTGAAATTTATTTCTTTTTAGAAAAATTTCATCCAAAATGTAATGTACTTCAGCGTAGCAGTCAGTGTTTGGAAAACAGTTTACTTGAAAATAGTACTACAAAATTGTGTACATGAATGTTACTAATTTGGTCATAGCCATGCAGGTGGTAGCTGTGTTTTCAGTAGTAACCCATTTACTTTCAAATAATTCAGTCATGGCAAAAAAAAAAAAAAAAAAAAAAAAAAAAGCATTTTCCTTGGTATTGGTAGCAGTGTAAGTCAAAGACCTATTAATAAGTAGAAAGTTATTAAACCAAACTATAATAATGTGCTTGTCATTTTTTTTTTTACAGAAATCATATGATACAGAGACTGTGTGAAAGCAAAGAAGGTAGTCAGTATGGACAGTTGCCAGCCAAATTCCAAAGCTTGATCTGAATGAGAGCATTTCTCCTGGATTAAAGCAATGTGAATGAAGTATTTGTGGAAAAGTCTTTGTACGTCATTCCCTCCTTAATAGGCACATCCTAGCTCACTCAGGATACAAACCATATGGAGAGAAGCAATATAAATGTGAACAGTGTGGGAAACTCTTCGTTTCTGTTCCAGGTGTTAGAAGACACATGATAATGCACAGTGGAAATCCAGGTATACATGTATGATATGTGGGAAAGCTTTTTATTTTCTCAATTCAGTTGAAAGACATCAGAGAACTCATACAGGAGAAAAACTCTGTAAATGTAAACAATGTGGTAAAGCGTTCACTGTTTCCGGTTGTTGTCTAATACATGAACGAACTCACACTAGAGAGAAACCCTACGAATGTAAGGAATGTGGAAAATCATTCAGATTTTCTTGTTCCTTTAAGACGCATGAAAGGACTCACACGGGAGAAAGACCCTATAAATGTACCAAATGTGATAAAGCCTTCAGCTGTTCCACTTCCCTTGGTTACTATGGAGGCATTCATACTGGAGAGAGACCCTATGAATGTAAACAATGTGGCAAAGCCTTTAGTGGTTTGAGTTCCCTTTGTAACCATGGAAGTACTCATACTGGAGAGAAAGCCTATGATTGTAAACCATGTGACAAAGCCTTCAGTCGCCTCAGTTTCCTTCACCTCCATGAAAGAATTCATACTGAAGAAAAACTCTATGAATGTCAGAGATGCGGTAAAGTCTACATTCGTTCCAGTCACCTTACTCGCCATGAAAGAAGTCATGATATAGAGGCTGGGTGTAGTGACTCAGCCTATAATCCCAGCACTTTGGGAGGCCAAGGAGTGTGTATTGCTTGAGCCCAGGAGTTTATAACCAGTTTGGATTAAAACAATGTGAAACAACCTGGGCATCATGGTGAAACCCTGTCTCTACAAAAAATAAAATAATGCCAGGCGCAGTGGCTCACGCCAGCTACTAGGGAGGCTGAGACAAAAGAATGGGGTGAACCTGGGAGGCAGAGCTTGCAGTGAGCCGAGATAGCAGCAGTGCTCTCCAGCCTGGGCAACAGAGCGAGACTCCGTCTCAAAACAAATAAATAAAAATAATTAGCTGTGCATGGTGGCACATTTCAGTTGTCTTAGTTCTTTTTCAAGGACATAAAAGCCAACGGGGGGTTGGAGGAAAGCCCTGTGCATGCGGATCACGAGGTCAGGAGATCGAGACCATCCTGGCCAACATGATGAAACCTCGTCTCTACTAAAAATACAAAAAGTAGCTGGGTGTGGTAGCATATGGTTGTAATCCCAGCTACTCAGGAGGCTGAGGCAGGAGAATCACTTGAACCCAGTTGGCGGAGGTTTCAGTGAGCCAAGATTGTGCCACTGCACTCCAGCCTGGCGACAGAGTGAGACTCCACCTCAAAATCAATCAATAAATAAATTTATTTATTTCAAAATAAATAAATAAATAAAGTAAGAAAATGTGGTAAAACATTTACTCTTTCCGATTCCCTCATAAACATGAAAAGGCTCACACTGCAGAGAAACCTTAAGAATGTAGGAAGTGTGGTCAAGCCTTCAGATGTTCCTGTTTTTGAAGATTTGGGAGGACTCGGAGTGCAGAAAAGCCTTTTGAATTTAAATTTGTGGTAAGGCCTTCAGTTGTGTTAGTTCCATTTGAAGACATCAGCTCATTCCTGAGAAAAACCCTATGAATGTCCAGAATGTGGGAACGTTTCATTTCTCTCATCTCCACTCAAGGACAAATGAAAATGCACACTGTAGCTGGCTGGACCTTGTAAATACAAGAACGTACACAGGATTAAAACTCTAATAGTTTAGAAACTGCAAGAATATTTTCAGTTTTCACATTTACTTGAAAAGTCATGTGAAAACTACCATGGGAAAGAAATTCTGTAAGTGAAGCTTTTCTAATTTGGAAAGCCTGATGCAAATTAATTATCGTGCAGTGTTTGAAAAAAGTGTATGAAATATTACACAAGTTACAAGTATATTGTTTTTATCAGTGGCTCATTCTTAAAGAGCCTTGAGAATGCATTTCACGTTGTTTTGCAGGGAAAGCTTGAGGTGAGAGTGCTGTAAATGCTCTTTAAGCAGTAGTACTTGAGTTTCATAGATAATGATATTAAGTTTGTTGGTAGAATTCTTGTCTATTGATTTGATAATGTGCTGGATTCATGGTTGAATTTGGATGTTTTTCTAATATGCAGGTAAGTTTAATTTTTTTATTTCATTATTATCTTTTTCTGAGATGGAGTCTCACTCTGTTGCCCAGGCTGGAGTGCAGTGGTGCGATCTCGGCTCACTGCAACCTCCACCTCCTGGGTTTAAGCGATTCTCCTGCCTCAGCCTCCCGAGTACCTGGGACTACAAGCGCCCACCACTACGTCCAGCTAATTCTTTGTATTTTTAGTAGAGACAGGGTTTCGCCATGTTGGCTAGGCTGGTCTTGAACTCCCGACCTCATGATTTGCCCGCCTCGGCCTCCCAACGTGCTGGGATTACAGGCATGAACCACCACACCCGGCCAGGTAAGTTTCATTTGTATGTATTGCCTTGTGATAAATGGACCAGTGAATAATGATTGTGAATTGTCGGGATAGTCTTACTAGCCTCATTTGGCAAATTTTGATTATCCCTTTTCCATTATACACATTTCACCTTTCTTCATTAAAGGAAAAACTACTCTTGATGTAAAGATGTTTCTTTTTTGCTAATACTGAGTTGGTATTAATTCATAAGTACATAAAGTTTACCATAGAGTATCATCTCGTGAATTATTTGCATCTGTTGCCCTTTATTCTTTATTATTTCTGTCTGTTATTTGGATCGTTCACTTTGAATGAAGGAGAGAGGACTGTGATAGGACGATACGTTGTAACCAATCTGAGGGAGGAAGCATTCAGTCTCTCAGTCACATATGATAACATTGGGCTTTTCATCGATGTCTTTGGTATTGTAGTAGATCGTATTACACCATTATGGTATGATGGTTTATATATTGTATTTTAGAATATTACAGTCTTCCGAGTCAGTGTCTCATGATTCAGTTCCCTACCAGCCAACAGATAAACCAATCACATACTCCTGTAGGAACAAAGGAACATCTTCGGCCTGGCGCGGTGGCTCGCGCCAGTAATCCCAGCACTTAGGGAGACCGAGGCGGGTGAATCACGAGGTCAGGAGATCGAGACCATCCTGGCTAACACGGTGAAACCCCGACTCTACTAAAAATACAAAAAATTAGCCGTGCGTGGTGGTGGGCGCCTGTAGTCCCAGCTTCTAGCGAGGCTGAGGCAGGAGAAGGGCATGAACCCGGGAGACAGAGCTTGCAGTGAGCCGAGATCACACCACTGTGCTCCAGCAAGGGTGACAGAGCGAGATTCTGTCTCAAAAAAAAAAAAAAAAAAAAAAAAAAAAAAAAAAAAAAAAAAAAAAACATCCTTACGTTTTCAATGCTATACCACTCTCTGCTCCCAAGTTAATCCCTGTTTGGGCCTGTGGGAACTTACACCTTTCTGCTATATGTAATTAATAACTGATGTTTGGTTTATCTGTTTAGTAATAGATGTTATGTTTAACGGTGTTTAACGGTGCCAGTAAACGTAGGGTGCGAATTCCTTCCTCACCAGTGGGGTGCATGAGACGCTATTGAAACAATTGGCAACGCAACACAAATGGAATGGACCAGCCCTCATGCAGGACACCTGCTCAACTTGACCTACCTGCTGTCGGCTGATGGTTCCATAACACATCAGCAGTCTCCTGAGTCAGAACCGTGAGCTGACGATGGGCCTTCCCTTTGTTCTGCACAGTGTTTTGTGGTCTTCAGGTGTTGTCATCTTCTCCCACACTAAAATGCTCTCATCTCCTAGACACGAATGTTTAATTGCACCCCAGCATGACATTTGGCCTGTGCTTAGCAGGCAGTTTGGAGGCCCTGGCTTATTAATGCACAGAAGGGCAGCACATAAGCCGACACTTAAGTCCTAATTAGCAAGAATCAGGCTGTATCTCTGTAGTCCCTGCATCTACTCTGGTCACCATCTCTGTATGCTGAGGGCAGCCATTGAACATTATTAATTATTGCACACTCCAAGACAATAGTTATTATGTAGGCAGAAGTAGTGGCCTTGTTTGTTTCTTGTGCTGCTGTTCCCCTTGCCACTGTCCCCTACACCCTCCTGATGAGGTGTACATCTATGGTGCCTCATGGTTCAGGCACTGATGAGTAAAGAAAATGGGAAGAAAGAGTTTGATATTAGCCCCTACCGAAGCATATGAAGAAGCGTCTCAGCTGCTTGCATTGAAAAATTCCTAGCCAGTGTGTGGGCTTTTCTTATCACTGCTGCTTATCAGCATGTCAAAAGTCGAATCTTCGGACTGCAAGTCTTGCCGGCCTTAGACATAATGGCCTTACTGCATGTGGAGCTAACCCCAGGAAGATGGAGTGGCACTCTCTGGAGGATTAGGTGGTCTCCTCCAATGTGGCTTGATGGGCTCCTGAACTCTTTCTTGTAACCATGCAGAGAGTGTACACTGCCAGCGATCATGTGCCTCAACTCTGTAGATGTAGAAACTCAAAATATTCAAAATATTCTGAGACAGTTTCCATTGAAAGGAAAGAGAAAAGAGGTCAGCTGCCATGCTCTGGTCAAGAGAACTAGTAGATGGCTCACAAGAACACTCTGTTGCTACTGTCTGTGCCTCTGTCACAACAAATATCCTGATCCTTCAGTTTTAAGGGTGCAGGGCCATTTTCCTCCCTTTCTTACTGGTAATTCTCAAGATAACTGTATGATATGCTGGGAAGGCAATATCCTGATATTCAGGTGACATTAGAACAGCTCAGGCTCTGTTAGAGTCCCTGCTAGAAACAGAACGGTCTTTAATGCTTGTGTCCAGCAACCACATCGTGGGAGAAAACCCAAGGTGGGCTGCTTTCTGGGGTCGCTCAGTTGTAGTGTAAGTGAAGGGTTTACAGTCAAAACTCCATCCATCTGCTCTGGGTAGCCTTCCTGATCTTGTGGTAGCGGTTCATATTGAATCCTAGGCTTCTGTTGTCTTTTGTTTGCTATTTGTAAGTAATAAATTCACTTCATGGAATTTATGTATGAATGTGTTTGGTCTCATTGTACTCAGAAAAGTTGGTAGCCATTGCACAGTGAACCCACTTCATAATTGGTGAAAACACCTATGCCCCTCTTGTGCCACAGGAAGAAAGTTAATTCAGACAAACATAAACTTCATGTTCGAAAAACCCTGTAGCACAATTATTACCATGTGGGAGGCCTTTAATAATGGTGATGCTGATTTGAAGAACTCTGAAGGAAGAAATTTATACAAATGGGTTGGGTACACAGGAGTCCCTCCTAATTCAAAGCAACCCTTACTCCCCTCCGTTTAAAAAGAGTGGAGAGGCCAGGCACAGTGGCTCAGGCCTGTAATCCGATCACTCTGGGAGGCCGAGGTGGGCAGATCACAATGTCAGGGGTTCAAGACCAGCCTGACCAACATGGGGAAGCCACATCTCTATTAAAAATACAAAAATTAGCCGGGCGTGGTGGTGGGCACCTGTAATCCCAGTTACTTGGGAGGCTGAGGCAGGAGAATTGCTTGAACCTGGGAGGCGGAGATTTAAGTGAGTCAAGACCACCCCACTGCACTCCAACCTGGGTGACAGGGCAAGACTCCGTCTCAGGAAAAAAAAAAAAAAAAAAAAAGGGTGGATAAGAACTGAAACAGGTTTAAAATTTCACCTAATTGGAAATGCAAAGTTTACAAAAATAATATTTAAAGTAAAAGGTTAAGTGAGTGCTCACTGAATTTTACGCCTCCACAAAGTAGGTTGTGAATTAGCTCCCTCATCTGTTGAAAGCCACCAAAGTTGGGAAGCCTCCGTGTCTGAAATTCACATGTGGCTCAAATAAGAATTATACCTGGGGATACCCCAAAGTTTAAATATGGTATCCCCTGTGATATTATGAGGAATTACTGTACATAAAACAGGTTGTCTTCCTTTAACTCTGAAAATCATATTTTCTTTCCTAAATTCTCCAAAACGCATCGCTCTGCAGTATCCTATAGTGGACATAGGTTTCCTGACCAATGAGCACTAAAAGTGTGTGCGACTCACCTATGTTCTTGTCAAAATGGAAATCCCCAAATCCCACCAGTTAGAATAACATGACAGAATATCAGATTTTTGGAATATATAGGTTTTCTGTAAGGTTATTAGGTATTGATTCCATTTTTAAAATAGATATCAATATATTCGGATTACCTATTTCTCCTATGTTTTAGTATTAGTAGATTGTGTCTTTTAATTCATCCAGTTGGTCTAAGTTACCAAGTTTGTGACTTATGGAGATTGTAATATTCTTTATTATTTTATCATCCATGGGCTCTCTAATGTAAAGGCCTCTTTTAGTTCTTCTATTATTAGGTTGGTGTCAAAGTAATTGTGGTTTTGGACCATGAATTTTAAATTTTTATAACTAGGCTGCAACACATCTTTATTAATCAAAATAGAATCCATTACAATGGACTGGGCACAGTGGCTTAGGCCTGTAATCCCACCACTTTGGGAGGCTGTGGCAGGTGAATCAGGATGTCAGGAGTTTGAGACCAGCCTGACCAACATGGTGAAATACCATCTCTACTAAAAATATAAAAAGTAGCCGGGTGTGGTGGCATGTGCCTGTAATCCCAGCTACTCAAGAGGCTGAGGCAGGAGAATCTCTTGAACCCAGGAGGCAGAGGTTTCAGTGAGCCAAGATTGCACCTTTGCACTCTGGCCTAGGCGACAGAGTGAGACTGTCTTTAAAAAAAAAAAAAAAAAAAAAAAAAAAAAAAAAACCATTACATTGAACACACTTTTGCCAAAGAGAAATAAACTTGTTTATTCCATGCTTTCAGTGTTCGATGAACTCTTGGAAAGCATTTTCTGCATCCTACTGGATGTGTGTTTTCCCTGCAAAAAGTTGTCAAGGTGCTTAAAGAAGTGGTAGTTGGTTGGTGAGAGGTCAGATGAATATGGCAGATGAGGCAAAACTTCATAGCCCAGTTTATTCAACTTTTGAATCCCTGGTTATATGGCATGTGGTCAGGCGTTGTGGAGAACTGGGCCCTTCCTGTTGAGCAGTGCCAGCTCCAGGTGCTGCAGTGTTCCGTGCATCTCATCGAATGGCGTGGCATACTTCTCAGATGTAATGATTTCACCAGGATTCAAAAAGTGTAGTGGATCAGAAGACCGGCAGCTGACCACCAAACAGTGACCATGACCTTTTTTTGGTACAAGTTTGACATCGGGAAGTGATTTGGAGCTTCTTCTCAGTCCAACCAGTGAGCTGGCTGTTGTATGAAATCCACTTTTTGTGGCATGTCACAATCTGATCAAGAAATGGTTCATTGTTGTTTCATAGAATAAGAGAAGATGACACTTCAAAAGGATGATTTTTAAAATATTTGGTCAGCTCATGAGGCACCCACTTATCAAGATTTTTCAGCTTTCCAATCGGCTTCAAATGCCAGATGGCCATAGAATGGTCTACATTCAGTTCTTCACCAACTTCTCATGTAACTGTAAGAGGATCGAATTCAGTGGTTGCTCTCAATTGGTCGTTATCAAATTCTGGTCCAGAGCCTGGGGCTGAGGCTGCCATGACCACCCTGTTCTCTTCCTTCTGGCATCCCCAGGAAGCTCCCAGGACTGAATGATCCCCACAAAATACAGTGGCCAGGATGGGAGGGCTGGAGGTCAACTCCCCCCCGCCCCTACCACCACGACCAAGAGGCCCACATGGAGGTTCGCCCTGAGCTGTGGGTCCCTGTGGGACGCAGGCTCCCATGGAAACTTCAGGGGATGAGCATGGGTCCTCCTGGCTGACAGAGCCTAGTGGGCACTGGGTGTGTGGGGCCTGTGTAGGTAGGTTGGACAGCACTGGGCCTAGCCAGGGAACTGGGGACTGGTGTGGCCAAAGTGGGCAGCAATATGTTGCCAGAACCAAAACTACAGTGCAACCAGCCCAGCTGGTAGGGAGAAGGAGGCCTGCCTAGCAGGACCATCCACCCCTGTCCTGGCCCCAAGCCCAGACTGCCTGCCTGTACTGGACATTGCCTGATCCAGGAGGCCTGGGCATGATGGTCAGGTGGTGTGTCCCTGGGTTCCAGGCCTTGGTGGTCCCTTGGGAGCTGAGCATCCGCTGGGCAGGAGGAGGGCCCGAGGTCCACTGTTTGCATCGGCCCCTGGGGGTGTGCCCCCACCCCAGCTTCTCAGCGCACACGGTGACATGGCCAGGACTCCTCACCTGCTCTGTGGCTCCAGCTCTGAACAGCTCACTGGGTGACTCTGACAGCTTCCTCCCTAAAACTTGGGTCCTCATCTGTGGGAATGGGGTGTCCCAGGCCCCCTGCAGGCAGGAACCCACCCCCAGCTCCTCTGGTGGGCCCTTCTGGGCTTTTTTACCTACTGGCTTGTGAGACCCGGTTGGCCAAACTTGGTGTCCTATTTTTATTTTGGCCTTTTTCTTAGTGTGTGTTTTCTGTAACTACTGCTGTGTAGATCTTCTATATGAGTTTTAGGTAGAGAATCTTGCCCACTCAGAGGTTCCGCACCCCAGAGAGCCTCCACTTCGACCCCCCGGGCTGGTGCTGCCTGTGCTCCGCTTGGTGTGATTGTTGAGTGTGATGGATCCACACGGCTGCTCGACCCTGCATCTCCTTCCTTCTTGTTGCTGAGGCCAGTTCTGTTCTCTCTTTCTCCACCTGAACTGCACTTGAAGCCAAGGTGAAGGATGAGAAGTGGTTGCTAAGAAGGACCTTCCTGCAGTGAATCCACTGTGAGGAGGCTGCACTGGCCCAGCCTGTCCGTTCCTTCTCTAAGGTCATTCCAGAGGTCGGCCAGGGACAGCCTGTCCCTGCCTGCTCTTGTGGCCCGTGAATCAAGAATGGATTTTACATTTCCAAAAGGTTGAACAAATAAAAAACTAACACTTCATGACACTGAGAACCTTCTATGTCCATAAGTAAAGTTTGATGGGGGGTGCAGTCATGCCCATCTCTTCACAGGCCACCTGCAGAAGGCTGCTGTCGTGCAGCTATGGCAGAGTTGCATCCTTGAGGCAAAGATCAGTTGGCAAAGCTGAAAATACTGACTCCTGGCTCTTTAGGGAAACAGTTTCCAGTCCCTGGTTTAAGGGCTGTGTGGCAGAACCCCAGGATCTTGGTCAGCTTGTTCCTCACTTAGCGCCTGCTGTGGCCTTCGCTAGTATGTCTGCAAAGTTTGCGTGCTACGGGGCCTGTCATGGGGTGTTGAGCTCTGTCGTGCTAGATTTCAGGGTATCTGACTCATGGTCATCTGTCTCACCAACAGAGACCCTGTGGCCAGATTCAAACTAGCAGGAACAGTTGGTCTTTGGCAGCAGGGATACCTTCGAGCTGAGCTGCCACCCACCCTGAGGTGGTCCCATGACACCCACTGTCTCAGTCAAGGTTGGGGCAGAACTGGTGTCCTGAAGTGCCCTGCGATGTGGATCATAATAGCCAGGGGGGAGAGGGGGTTGCTATTACTCCCCATATCGCGGGGAGTGTCTCACGCCCTGCGATGTGGATCGTAATAGCCAATTACTCCCCCCTGCAATGTGTGTCCATTATTAGCAGTGTCTTTTGTTCAGGATATTAGGAGCAATTTCCCATGTTGTGTGTAAACAGCCTGCGATCGGAGAACGAATACCATCCTCTGCACCTCCGGATATTAGGAACCATATCACACAATGGGTGTACACTTTTTGGGACATTTGGGTTAATGTCATCCTGTGTTTCCCTGAATATTCGGAGAAATATCACAAGGCGGCTGTACACCCACTACTGTCTTGGCAGGAACATCATACTTTACCTACTGGAAATTAGGAGCAATATCACAGACTGGGTGCCAAGCCACTGTCATATTGGAAGTAATATCATGCTTTCCCCCACAAGTTATGAGGAACAATATCACAGGGGGTTGTGTACCTTCTCCAGTAGTGGGAGTAGTATCATCATCTCTTCCTTTAGATGACAAGAACAATATCACAGGGTGGGTGTACAATCCGTGTGTTTTTGGAAGCAATGTCATTCTCTCTTCTTCTAGGTTTTATGACTCATATCACAGGTGGGGTGTACACCCCTTGTTATATTGGATGGAATCTCATCCTCTTTCCACATGTATCTTTAGAACAATATCCCATGGGGGCTGTCCATCCCTTCAATATTGGTACTAATACCATCTTCTCCTTTCCTAGATATGAGAAACAATATCACAGGAGGGGTGTACACCCCTTGCAATATTGGTAGTAATGTCACCAATCCCCTGTGGTTATTAAGGAAAAAATCCCAGGGTGGCTCTACGGTTCCTACTTTATTGGGAGTAATATCATCCTCTCACCCCCTGGATAAGAGGAACCATATCACTGAAGAGGCGTCCACCCCCTTCGATATTGTCAGCCATGTCATCTTCTTCCCGCCTGGATATTAGGAATGATACCCTGGGGTTGGGGGCGGTGTACACCCACTGCAATATCGAAAGTAAAATCAGCCTCTTTCCCGCTAGATATTAGGAACTACATCACAGGTGTGTGTGCACCTTCTGGGATATTGGGAGTACTATCAGCCTCCATGCCGCAGCGTATTAGGAGCAATATACAGGGGACAGGGTGGTTACACCCCCTGCGATATTGAGAGCAATATTCTTCTCTTTCCCCTGTACATTAGGAACTACATCACAGGGGTCTGTACGCCTTCTGTGATATTGGGATTAATGTTATCCTCTCCCCCACTGAATGTCAAAAACAGTATCACAGAAGGGTGTACACCCGTTGCGATATGGCCAGTAACATCATCGTCTCTATCTTTGGATACTAGGAACAACATCTAAGAGGGTGTGTACACTCCCCTGCGATATTGGGCATAATGTTATCCTCTCTTCCCCTGGATATCAGAAACGATATCCCTGGCGGACAGAGGTGGAGTACATTAAGAACAATATCACCGGGTGAATGTACACCCCCTGCGATATTGGGTGTATTGTCATCCTCTCTTGCCTAGGATATTAAAAACAATTACAGAGGAGGGGTGTACAGCCACAGCCCCTGCGTTATTGGGAGTAATAACATCTTCTCCACCTCTCGATATAAGGAACAATATCCCAAGGTGGATGTACATCCCCTGCGATATTGGGTGTAATGTCATCGTCTCCCAAAGTGGATATTGAACATAGTGTCACAGGGGGTTGTACATCTTCTTCGATATTGGGAGTAATATCATCCTCTCCCCTCAGGACTGTAGGCAAAATATTGAAGGGGTTTTACAACTCGTGCGATATGGGCAGTAATATCATCCTCTCCTCACCTAGATATTAGGAACTATATTACAGGTGGTAGTACACTTCTTGTGATATTGAGAGTCATATCAACCTCTCCCACTCAGGATATAAGGAACAAAATGACCGAAGGGATGGACACCCACTGCGATAGTTTCAATAATGTCATCCTCTACCCCCTGACTATTAGAAATAATATCATAGAGGGATGTACACTTTCTTCGATATTGGGAGTAATATCATCCTCTCCCTGTCGGATATCAGGAACAAGTCTGTTAATTATTAATATTAATAAATATAATAAAAATTGATAGCAATCATCAATATTAATAATCACAAAAAAGATAGTATAAATTAATACTGGTAAAAAATGTTAAAGATTAGTATAACAATTAATCATAATATCACTATTAATAAAATAATGATATCAGCAATTAATGTTACTTAAATCAATACTAAGTGATGTTGGTAATAAAATAATTATTAATATTAAGAACTAATAATATTGTTAAATGACATTAATATTACTAATTATTTTCAAGAGTACATAATCATATATTTAAAATAATTATTCATAGTTAATAATGGTATTCTATTAATTGTGTCATTGATAATTATTAAAATCGACCATAGATGTTTAATAATCATATTATTACTCCTAATACCGCAGGGGGTGTACACCTACCTGTGATGTTGTTCCTAATATCAAGGGACGGAGAGCATGATTTTAGTTTTAATATCGCAGTAGGTGTTAACTCACCCTGTGCAGTGATGCTAATATCTAGGGGGTAGAGTATGACATGACTCCCAACATAGCAATGGATGGACAGCCACCCAGTGATATTGCTCCTAATATTCACGGAAGAAGCGTATAGTATCTCTCCCAATATCGCAGGGAGGGTACAACTCATCTGTGATATAGTTCCTAGTATCCAGAGGGGGAAAGGATGATAATAATTCCAGTATCGCAGGCTGTGTTCACCTGCCCTGTGATATTGTTATTTATATCATAGAAGGGAGAGGATGATATTACTCCCCGTAGAGCAGGAGGCATACACCCAGTCTGGGATATTGTTCCTAATATCCATGGGGGGGAGAGGCTAATGATACTTCCAATATGACAGGGGGTATACATCCACCCTGTGATACTCTTCTTAATATTCCTAGGCCGAGAGGTTGATATTACTCCCAGTATCACAGACACTGTACATCCCCGTGTGATATTCCTCCTGATATCCGGAACAGGAGAAGATGGTTTTAATCCCCATATCGAAGGAGGTGAACACCCACTCTGTGATATCTTTCCTAATATGCAGGGGGAGAGAGGACAATATTATTCCCAATATTGCAGAAGATGTACACATGCCCCTGTGATATTATCCTTAATAATCCAAGGCACAGAAGATAACGTTACTCCCAATATCGCAGAAGGTGTACACCCCCCAGTGATGTTGTTTCCATGATCCAGGAGGGAAGAGGATATTACTTTCAATATCGCAGGGTGTGTACACGCCCCTGGTGATACTGTTCCCAATTTCCACCCAGGAGAGGATGATACTACTCCGAATATCGCAGGGATTAAAAACACGGGGGTGTACAGTGTCTGTGATACTAGGAGTAATATCAACCTCTCAGCCTTGGAATATAAAGAATATCACAGGGTGGATGTACACCCCCTGCCACATTGGGAGTAATATCCTCTCCCTTCGAAGATATTAATAACAATGTCACAGGGCCGGTGAACACAGCCTATGACAGTGGAATTATTATCATCCTCTCCTCCTCTGGATATTAGAAATCATAACACAGAAGACCTGTACCCTCCCTGCGATATTGGGACTAATATCATACTCATCTTCCGTGAATATTAGGAGCCATATCACTGGGTGGCTGTCTATTCATTGCTATGTTGGGAGTCATGTCATACTCTACCACACTGGATATTAGGATTTGTGTCACAGGGTGAGTGTGCGCTTATTGCGATATTAAAACTAAAACCATGCTCTCCCTCCCTGGATATTAGGAATGACATCACAGGTAGGTGTACACACCTTGTGGTATTAGGAGTAATAATATGATTTATTATTAAACACTAATGACCAATTTTAATAATTATCCATGACACTATTAATCTGGGAAGTAAACTCCCAGATTTGGGATGTACTTCAGAGGTAGAATATTCATCCCGTCTTCTTTCCAGATGCCTGAGCACAGGGCCTTTCCATGCTTCTCCCCCGATCCTAAGAGTAGCTGAGGTCGAGACTCACTGAAAGCTCTAGGTAAAGATATCCCACCATGCACAGGCTATCTCCGTTCTCTGACCTGGGAATAACTCTGACAGGATTCCACATCTAGGAGGCCTGGGAACTGAGTGGGATTTTCTGAGCAACGCCAAATGGCTGCTCCCTTTCCGCCGCCGTTGAGGGTCGCTACCCTGGTTATCCAGATCACCTAGAAACTATCAGTATCCAGAATCAACAAGATCAACTCTCTGCTCCTCTGACAGCAGAAGGAGCATGACCAAAATGAACCAAAGAGCATGGCAGGAAACGATGTGACTGGAAAGCTCAGAGAACAGCCACAGGGGGATGTAAGCAGGCGTTCCCACCTGAATCATGAATAATTAATGAAGCGCAAATCCAGGGGAAATCGAGTTTCAGCAGGTGCAACTCATCCAACAGAAGATCGTCAGAGGGCCAACAACATTCAGCAACTGAGAGTCGGGTGTAGTGTCAAGTGGGACGCGACTGGTTCCAAAGATCTAGAAGACCATGGGGTCACTTGGACCAAGTGAGAAAATGCCCCCAGTGTGCTGGTTCACCATTCCGACTCCTGCCTGTCTCTTCCCGTCCAGGGAACTTGGACCCTAACTCGTGCAGGTGCAGATGACGAAGGGCAGAAGGAGGGGACGTGGCACCCAAGTTCCCCGACAAGAGAGTTCCACAGAAAGTCCACTGGGTCTTCACAAATCCAGAGAAATGGCAATGGGACCCAAGGAAATAGAGCCCCACCAGTGTCCTGGAGACTCTTCAGGCATAATGCCTGGAGCCGCAGGAGGAGCTGAAAAAGGAGCCAGGCACCGAAGGACAAAGCGGTGTTGACTTTCTTCATCTGGGTTTCCCAGTGCAGTCCAATTCACAGTGGTTTCCAAGGGCCTCCTGGAGGAGAAAACACGTGAGGGTGTGGTCAGGGTTTTCTGCTGACGCACTTACTGTGGGGAAGAAGGAGAAGCTCTGAAGATGGATAACGACCGAGATTGCATGTCAAGGTGCATCTCCTTGGTGACACTGAGGCCTACGTTGAAATAGAGTAAATATG
The DNA here is from genome assembly GCF_047675955.1 of Chlorocebus sabaeus. Taxonomy (NCBI): domain Eukaryota; kingdom Metazoa; phylum Chordata; class Mammalia; order Primates; family Cercopithecidae; genus Chlorocebus; species Chlorocebus sabaeus. The sequence goes on along the minus strand of NW_027327544.1, from coordinate 361,427 downwards.
GTCCAATTACACTGTGTCTATTTTAGCACCTTGTTTAAAAAAAAAAAAAAAAAAAAAAGATGTAAAACCAGACAGGGGTACTTGCACCAGTGCTACATACCTGACGGGAAACATCTATTCTTCAAAGCTTGCAGCTGTACAGGTAGGTTTTAGAATGTCTGTCCATAGTGAACATCGTCTTAGAGTGGGCTGGGCAAATAGACCTTTCCAGGTCATGTAATTGGATTAAGTTGATTAGGTTAGGGTCCGTTTCACGTCAGGGGTCCAGAGGCAGTATAAAAGGCAACCTGGAAAGCAAAGGTCCCTCTCTGCCCCTTCCTCCGGCTTCCTGAAGGCTGCACCGCTTCCAGCAGGGCTGCTCCAGCACCTGCCCATCTGAGCGCCAGCGCACCTGTCCATCTGAGCGCCAGCCGAGGAAAGAAAGTAGACCTGTAATTTCAGGTTAGTTTCCCTGAACGACTGGTTGTTTCACGTAATCCCTGAGGGGTTGGGGGAAAAGAGACAAAGGAGAGTGAAAGAAACAGATCACACTGGGGCTCGCTGATGCGGTAGGATGTGTTCTCCTTACCCGTAATTCTTGGAACAGAAAGCGAGAAAACATTTCCATCTCCGTGCCTGGGAGAAGAGCCAGATGGAAATGCAAAAAGAAATTTATTCCAGCATGCTGAATTGGTGGGTAAATGGAAAAAGAACTTTGGAAAAGGGGTGGTTTGCCCTTTAGCCATGTAAAAAATTCATATGCTACTTGTTCAGCGTTTGTTTAGATGAATTCGTATGGCGTGTGTAAAATACCAGAAAAATAAATAAAGAGGGGCTGGAGCTAAAGCCAAAAAGACAGAGCAGGAAAGACCATCACCTGCTAGTGTGGTAGAGAGGGAGATAACTTCTCTCGATGAATTTGTGTTTGGAAGTTGCCTAATGAAACGGCAAGAGTAGCGATTTGAGTTCTGATAGGAAGCATCCCTTATCCCTGACTTCAAGCAGACCTGCCAAGGGGTGACATCGGCCATGCCCTGTAGCTTCTATTCTTTTGTCCCTCAGGGGAGAGAGAATCATTGTGTCTTCTACTGGAGTGAGTGGTGATAGACCTAAGTCCAGTCTCCAGAATCAGTTGTTTGGTTGCGATTGAAATCTCAACTCCAACTCCACATACCTAGGCTGTGGGCCATGTGGCAGGCGAAGTTTACTCTTGTACCAGGTAGTCACGGCAGAGGAACACACAATATCTGAGGATGCACACACCACATTGTGATCCACAGATTTGACCGACGGGTGGTGAGGTCTCCTCATGACCACACTGTCATGGAATTAGCTGAGGGTTTCTTGTGGGTGTGTGAATATCCAATGTGCCTAACCATCGCTTTGTGTGTGTTTGTGTGTGATTCAGGTGACCCAACCATCAACCCCTGAAAAAGGCGGCCATAAAATGCCCAGGAGACGAAGAAGATGGCACGTCGTGACCCCAAAAGTGGGACAAACAGACTCGTGAGAGCCCAGACCCTCCAGAAGCAGCAGAGGGCCCCAGCTGGGCCAAGGGCTCCCCCACCCGATGAAGAGGATCCCAGGGTATGTCTAGCCTTGGAATCTTTTGGGTATCGAGGGGGGAGGAGGGGGCGAGTGTCACACGGTCCTCAGAGACTGGGTTGGATTCCAAAGAGTTCTGCCGGCACCACCCGGGTTGCTTTTCCCATCCAAAGTGGGCCTGGCTTAGGACCTCCTCCCCGGCCCGACAGGTCCCTGGAGAGACTCTTGGGAGCAACCTCCCTTTCCACTCAGAATCCTGTGTAGCCAGGTTGGGCTGTGTTGTGGACATCGGGTTCACGATCGTCCCCGCTAGAACCCTGAGTCCTTCCTTTCAGAGTTCCTCCGTCACATGGGCTGTGGGAGGGAACATCGTAACCGAACCCTCCCGCCACTTAAGGGCCCCCATGCTGGTGTCCCCGCTTTGGAATCCTCACTCAGTTCTGAATTCACAATCCGTCTCAATGTTGACATTGGATCACTGCCTGTGGCTTCAGCTCATTCACTGACATCACTTCCTTTCCACCCACAGGTCAAGTGCAAAAACTGCGGGGCCTTTGGCCACACGGCCAGAAGTACCAGGTGCCCCATGAAGTGCTGGAACGGAGCCCTGGTTCCCCAGACCTTTGGGAGAAAGGAAGGGAAGGAAAACCGGAAACCATGGAAGCCCCAGGTTCGAAGGAACTCTGGACCCTTGAACAAGGAAAAGGGAGAGAAGGAAGAGAGACCAAGGTGAGCAGTGGGAGGGGTTTTCACCACCCTTAGGGTACTGCCACCTAAGGACACAGTGTCTCTACACCCGCACACCGTGTGCCTTTCCGTCTCTGGGACAGGGAAGGAACGCTGCAGAGAAACAGACCAGAGCTCCGTGTCCTCCCGGGTTCCCCATCCGGGAGCTCCTTTGGCTCTGGGAGATTCAGGGACGGTGGAGACGCGGGGGCGCTTCGTGCAGGTTCCCCATGACAGGGGGAAAAGCAACGGAATCCAAATGACAGTCCTTACTTGGGAAGCCTAGAGGGCCACCAGCAGGATGGGAAGGTTGGCACATGAGGGAAGGTGCAGAGGCGGAAAGGGCACAAAAGTTCCATTTATGTATCACAAAACACAGAACGGGACTGGGCCCCAGACAGGGTTCTCCCTGTCTCCTGGGGAGAACCAGGGGGCAGGGCCTGAACTTTTTCTCTTCTGCAGGCAACAAGACCTGCAGAGGAAGGCTCTCCTCCAGATCTTTTCCGGGACACCTCCGGAGAAGCTGCCGCCAAATCGAAAAGAATCCATGGAATCTTGTGATTATCTGAGGGTGAGTGTCACCCTGGGCCCCTGGTCTTTTTCTCCTCTAGGTCACACTGGTTGATTTCCTTTCAGGTTCCCGTGTGTGTGAGGGGATCGGGGAACCCTTCTTCCTGCCTTCTTGGGGTCAGGGACTCCATGATCCTTCCAGGTCCATTTGATTCCAGATGAAGGCATCTGAAGATGCCGTATTTCCTGTTGCTTTCTCTCTGTGCAATGATGGCAAGCCTGCCAACAACGTCTTCCTAGCGGCGTGAGGAAATTAGTCCCTCAGGGGCCCCAAACATGGAGGCGGCTCACCCCAGGAACATGCATGTTTTCAGAAAAGACGTCCTGGGAACCCTTGAGCCACCGACCTGCCTTCAGAAGGGCATTAGTCCGTCCCACTTCATGGAAGGCTGAGTGGAGGCACTTTGATCCAGTGAATGCCCAAGACACAGTCTTTAGAAAAATGGTATTCTCAGATCATAGCTCGAGAGTGCATTTTTCATGGGTCTTGCCCCGATCAGCACTCACCTTGAGGATCTGTCCCTACTTCCAAGGACCGCCTGTCCTTACCGTATTAAGAATTTCCTGCTGTGTACACCTTGTCTTTGGATGTGGTTGATTTCCATGTTGGCTCGATGCCGAGGAACTTCTAACGTGTGTGGTCTCCTTTCTTTCAGGTTGCAAACAGGCCAATGCCGGTCCAAACAACTAATAAGAGGCCACGCGTGGACCGTGCCCAAACTGATGGCTCAGCTACCAAAATGTCTGACACGGTATCCATCTTGGCTTCACTGTCTCCCCTCAGAAAAGCCAGTCTGAGCTCCTCGTCAAGTCTCCGACCAAAGGAACGACAGACAGGGGCTGTGGCCGACATCCCTCAGCCTGGAGTCAGGCAGCAGGGCCCGGAGCCTCTCGTCGTGAGGAAGCCGACACACAGCAGGCCTCAGGGTGGCCGCCGAGAAGTTCCCCAGGCTGCCTCCAAGCCCCACGGCCTGATCCGGGTCATCAGCCCCCAGGCACAAGACAAACGTCCTGCGGTGACCTCACAGCCCTGCCCACCAGCCGACACACACAGCTTGGGCCTCGGCTCCAATCTCAGTTTCAGGCCAGGAGCCAAGAGACCTGCCCAGGCTCCGACTCAGGCTTGCCTGAACTTCCCCAAGAAACCGAGAATGAGTCCCTTCCAGATGCCCGAAAATGCCATCCAGGGAGGTGAGCTGGGGGCCCCGGAGCTTCTCCAACCTCCGCCAGCTGCAACCGAACTCAGACCGAGTCCATCGCCCCAGATGAGCAGGAGGACACCCGCCCAGGTGCCCAGCAGCGACCGGCAGCCTCCGCACAGCAGACCTTGCCTGCCTACTGCCCAGGCCTGCACCACGTCCCATCAGCCAGCGGCCAGCCACGATGGGGCCCAGCCTCTCAGAATGCTCTTCCGGAGACTGGAAAACGGATGGTGGACCTCCAGCCTCCTGACAGCTCCCTCGTTTCCCTCTCCTGAGAAGCCGGAAGCCTTCCTCGTTCACAGCCGTCATGTCTCAGAGAAGTCTGAGGCTCCCTGTGTTCCTGTCCCCCTGAGTGTCCTCTATGAGGACCTTCAGGTTTCCTCCTCCTCAGAGGACAGCGATTCTGACCTGGAGTGAGACTACAGGTAGCCAGGGCTCCATTGCATCCAGCTCCCGTGATTTGGAGGGGTCTGTGGGACTGAGGAGCACAGAGCAGAGAGCAGACTGTGTGTGGTGACTCCCAAGCGCCCCAGCAGTGGTGCTTCTGGGGTTGTTGGAGCCCAGACCAGGCAGGGACCAGATGCAGAGACTCTGCCTCATCAAATTCTGGTGAGGGACATTGTAGTTCACCGGGCTCTCTGGAAACCCGCCACCAGAAGCTTCTGTGTCAGTGATTCGTTGCCTCAGAAACTGCGCGGGATTCAGACTTCCGCTGTGATGTCAGTAGGAAACTGGGGAATGACTGTGTGTTTGCTCTCTAGATGACTGAATCAGGGAACAGTTAGGGAACCCTGAGAGATACAGGCCTTCAGCTGTGCCCCGCCCTGACAGCAGTGTTTTGGACGCTGTGAAGCGTTCTGCGCAGTGCGTTCTTGGGGTGTTTCCTCAGCCTCGAAAATTGGGCTCTGGAATGCCATTGGAAATAGGTGTGTTTAATTTGTTTTGAAGTGAATAAAATTCTCAAAAAGATGACGTACTCTCTTTTGACTTTCATTCCGTGTTTGTGTGTAACTGACTTTCCAAGGGCTTGAAAATTTCTTGACTTGTCAGCAATCCAAGTCATTATGTCTCCGAAACAGAGTTGATTGAGGGGACCACAGGTCTTCGCAGGACCTGTGACTTCTTAAACATCCACAGGGGCCAGAGAACCTCAGCCCCACTCTACCAACACGCACCTAGTCAAATTCTGCCAAGTGAATCTCACGCACGCTAACACGTGGGGAGCGTTGCTTGCACCACGAGTCCCCATTTCGCTCACCGCGATGACACGTGTGGGGTTTCACACGTATGTGTTGCACCACAGTCCATTTCACAGTGGTAGAATAAATGTATTGGCTTTCTGTCGGTTTGTTGGAGGCAAAAACCTGTGATGTTCTTGGTTTTTGGTGGGAGAGTTTCACTCTGGAAAAGAAAATATTCTGAAAATGAAGGTTGTCCTAGATTGTATTTCAAGGTGAGTCTACTTGATGCCAGTGAAGCATATTTTGGCATATAATACATATGGTTGTATTATATTTTGTCTCTATTACCTCATTTAAAAAACCATTTTGTGAAAAATGTCAGAGTTAGATATACCAATGTTCAATTTCTGATCATGTGTCCAGAAGCACTGTAAAATGCAGCCTAGAATGCAAAATTTCCAGCCACTTCTTTGTTGAACTCTCTGCAGAGCGGCATTACATCCAGGAGTTTTCAAGGTGCACTAGTGTGGCATGAGCTGGTCTTTGGCTTCCTGTTGTAGTTGGAATCGTGCAGATTGTTTAGGGGTGGTGTCTGCTTGTCCCATCTTTCCAAGTCATCATTAACCTTTCCTCAGCACCCACGTGGACTCAGAACTTACCTAGAGTCACAGGCAGGTCTGGGAAGCTTGCCTTGAGCCTTTGTGCAGTCCATGATGGTTCCATGCCTCTGATCCGCTGGGGCACATTCTGCAGAGGGATAGGCTGGCATAAGCTGTCCTTACCTTTCTGAAAATCAAGGAGATTCCTGGTACTTGAAGCCACATAGAAATATCTGTGGAGTTTCAGGCAGGACAAGGATGCCATTCACAGGCTCGTGTTCTTCCACTTAATGGCAGCAAGAGTGATTCCTGGGTTTCCTAATTGACTTCAAAACAATTTTGGTGACTTTGTTGTGTCAATGACCACTCCTGTTTCTGTGGCATCCAGTTCACCTGTAAGGTATTTGGGGATTATGTGGAAACTCGTGCGTTTTTCCAGAGCCTCACTTCATCCTGAATGTTCTCAGGCATGCACAAGCAGATCCCTGCCTTGGTGGCATCTTGGAGCGTTGCAGGAGACCCCTTAGGTCTAGGAGGCACTAGGAGGTCCATCAGGAATTGGGAGGGCATGTGTCTGCCCATCTGTAGTGTGAACTTCTATTCACCTTCAGAATGCAGATTCTTCCTGAACTAATAAATTATCTTCATCTTGGTGTAAGTAGCCACAAAAGAATAATTCATATTAACTCCATGAATAGAAATAACTGAAAATCAACAATGAAGTTAATAACGACAATGTTAATTATTATAATATTGATAGTAATAATAAAACAAAGGCATTAGAGATGAGAGATTCCCTTAAGTGAAGGACAATGTGAAGATATAGGGATACATGAGTTGTTTGGACTCAGAGTCCAGTGAAATGTGTTCCTCAAAGGCAAAGACAAGAAGCATAAGGAAAATACAAAGTTCATGGATGACCACCTGGGCTACCTTGGAACTCATGTGGGAACACTGCAGGCAAAGTGTACCTCGTCTTGGGACTGCCCACCACCCAGCCCCAACTCACCTTCATGAGGTAGGACAGCAGGATAACGGGGAAGGAGTCCACGCAAGGGATGCAAGACTTGTGTCACACCTGATTCAAAGAAGCACTGCTTATGACAGCTGTTTATCTCCTAACACTGTGGCACCTCTAACTGCCTGGCTGCATGTCTGCCACCTGTTCTTCTTAGGTCACAGGAGGGACAGACATTACGGCCCACCTATCTGCATACAGAGCCATTGGAGGACGTTATCCTTGTTGATTCCTCTTTGGAAAGGGGCAACATACACGGCAGATGCCATTCTCTGTCTCTTTGGAAAACTTTGCCAGCACATTTAAGGTTTTCTTCAGCCACAGAAAGCCACCTGCTTCAAAGTCTCACCCTCCACAAGTGGCAAGCACACAATTATTAATGGAGGTAAGGGATGCATAGGCTTTGCCATTTGATTCAATTGGGACAAATAGGGGAGGCCTTCTTAGCTGAACAGCTCTGTCTGTGCGGCCAGTTGACAAAGTCAGGCCGCGTTGCCGTTAGACTTGTCCCTTTGCACATAAGGCTTCCCTCTAATCCTTTCCACAGATGTGGATCCTGACATTACTTCCTAATAAACATCCTGCACACTAAACTTCATCTATATCCAGCTCCCTGGGAACCAAACCTGTGACAAAAGTGAAAAGTTTCTAGGGAAAATATGGTTTCCTTATCAGACAGGGATCAAATTCTGCTGAGCTAGAACATAAGGTAAAGTCTGATGCTATCTCATGATTTTTTTAATTAGGACATTACCGCTGCCAGCAAAAATTATGTGCAACAATTCATGGGGACAAAAATCATATTGGAGTGGGATGAGGTTGCTGTGAGTTGAGAAATTTTGACGAATGAACTTTACCCTCAGTTGAGTTCAGGAGAGGAGACAAAGATGAAAACAGCTGGAAATAAAAGATGTCCAAAAACATTTTTCTGGTTTTTTAAAAAAATCAAATTTCAGGTTGGGAGACACTATGTTTAAATTCTAAAAGGATGTAGCATACTGAGAGGAAAGAACTATAGATAAATTGTCCTTTTTGTAAATAATACACTTTATGGTATGACAGGAGACCAAGGGACACAACACAAATTTGGAGTTAAAGAAACTAACAGACATTCTTGATACTCAGTTGTTATGGCAGAGGTGCCGGAATGATGGATGTCCATGTAGCAGTATTTTTTTTTTTTTTTAGACATAATCTTGATCTATAACCAGGCTGGGGTGCAATAGTGTGATCTCAGCTCACTGCAACCTCCGCCTCCTTGGTTCAAGAAATCGTCCTGCATCAGCCTCCCAAGTAGCTGGGACTACTTGCGCACCACCACACTCAGCTAATTTTTGTATTTTTAGTAGAGATGTGGTTTCACCATGTTGGCTAGGATGGTCTCGATCTCCTGATCTTGTGGTCTGCACCCCTTGACCTCCCAAAGGGTTGGGATTAGAGGTATGAGCCACTATGCCCGGCCCATGTAGCAGTACTTTTGAACTTAATGGTTGAAAGCATACACCTCCAAACTTAAGTATTATATTCGCAAAAGAGTACAAACCATGTAATGAATTTTAAGGGGAAGACAAGCCTGTGGGAATTCAACAGCCATGGCAACGTTTTGAACTTCTTTTTATTAAACATAGAAGAAGTAAGTGAAGTTCAAGACCTAACAGAATTGCCAGGAATTATTTGAAGAATTACCAAGATGACTTAGACACTATGAAATCCTTACGATGCCCTCTGGTGGAGTTTCCTCCTGGAGCCAGTGATTTTAAGCCAGAGGGAAATGTCTCTGCAGGCATAAGAATTCGACCCAAATGTACTCTTCAATTTTAAATGAGATGACAATAAAATTGTCCCCTATATAGTAACAACTTTTTTTTTCTTTCAGACAGGGTCTTTTTCTGTTGCCTAGGCTGGAGTGGAATGGAGCTCTCTTGGCTCACTGCAATCTCTGCCTCCTGGGTTCAAGTGATTTTCCCACCTCATCCTCCTAAGTAGCTGGGGTTATAAGCATGTGCCACCATGTCTGACTGATTTTTGTATCAGCAAAATTATTTCTGGGGTGGAGAGTAAGGGACCTTTATTCTCCCACATCCAAAAACGTGTTCTCCAAATGATCTGTCAATAGAAATAACTGATAACTATATTTGCTAACCTATCTTTTTCTGTCTTTAAATTCAGAACTAGAGTGTGGAAAAGTTATGTTAAGAAGGTTTTCTCAATTTTCAACACAAGTGATGGGCTAGGTACTATTCTAGGTGCTACAGATACACATTCACATACCCACAATAGTTTTGCCTTATTACCTCCTACATTCTAATAATGCACCAAAAGAAAAGTATAGATTAGCTTTTTGTTTTTTTGAGATGAAGATTAATTCTATCACCCAGGATGGAATGCAGAGGCAGGATCTCAGCTCACTGCAACCTCTGCCTCCTGCGTTCAAGCGATTCTCCTGCTTCAGCCTCCTGAGTAGCTGGTATTACAGGCACGTGCCACCATGCCCAGAAAACTTTTGTATTTTTCAGAAAGACGGCTTTCATTATGTTGGCCAGGCTGGTCTCAAACCCCTGGTCTCAAGTGATCCCTGCACCTCAACCTTCCAAAGTGCTGGGATTATAAGCATGAGCCATAGTGCCCAGCCAAAGAGAATAGCTTTAAATACAAAGCATGAAAACAAAAGAAACGTATGCCCATCAATTTTATACTGTATTTGGCCAGGTGCAGAAGATCGACTTGTACTATTGTAAGGGAATAAGGTCAGTTCACATCTAATTGTTTGGACAAGTCACCAGAAACCAAAAGTTGGAGGAGTTGTATCTTTTGAGGTGGGTTGCAAAGGCAAGCAGCAAGTTGCCATCTCTCCAAAGTCCTACACTGTTCTATGTCTCCTACTGTGGAAAAATGCATCTTCTACTTCATTTCAATTTATATAGGAAAATGCTTAATAAAACTAATAAGGGCTACATTCTTGGGACACAGCTAGACCACACATATACTGAATCTTGATTCTGGAAACACATCTTGTTCAACGTAATTGGATTTTCATGACAACAAAAATGTAACCCTGACACAATATTGGAGAGTCAAAAGGAAAGGACATTTTGGATTGAATTTTTTTATTTTAAAAAATGTCCTTGAGTTCTATTAACAATAGCTAAAATCTGGGAACAACTCAAATGTCTATCGAGAGGAAATCGATAAACAAATTATATGCATAATATAGAGTAATATTGGGCAATAAAGGGGGATGATCAACTCTATTAATCAACATCTTGGATCAATATAATCTTTCTCACCCTGAGTGGGGAAAGCTAAGCTAAAAAGTGTCCTATAATATAAATAAATGTGCACAAAATTCTAGAACAGACAAACCTAATATAAGCTAAAAAAAATTCAGAAAAATCCAGGTACAGTGGCTCATGCCTGTTATGCCAGCACTTTGTGAGGTGGGTGGATCACATGAGCTCAGGATTTTGAGACCAGCCTGGCCAACATGCTGAAGCTACTCCGTCTTTACCAAAAATACAAAAATTAGCCCAGTGTGGTATTGTGTGCAGGAACAGAAAACCAAATACTACATATTCACCGTTATAAGTGAGAGCTAAACATTGGGTTATACATTGCTTAGCTCTCACTTATATGGAAACAATAGACACCAGAGATTCTTAGAGGGAGGAGGGAGGGTTGGGTACAAGGCCTTAAAAACTGTCTATTGGGTATTATGTTCAGTATGTGTGTGATGAGATCATTCATACTTTAAACCTCAGCGTCACACAAGACATCCATGGAACAAACCTGCACATGTATCCTCTGTGTATAAAATTAAAATTAAAAAACTAAAATGAACAAACAGATATGAGTAGGAATTTCTCAAAAGAGGAGATACAAATAGACGATATATATATAAACAATTCTTACCTTCTCTAGTCATCACGGGAATGCAAATGAAAACTACCATGAAATATCACCTCACACCTGTTAGAATAACTCTTATCAAAAAGATGGATGATAACAAGTGTTGGTAAGGATGTGGAGAAAAGGGAGCCTTTGTATACTGGTGGTGGGAATGTAAATCAGTATGGCCATCTTGGAAAATAGTATGGAGGTTTCTCAAAAAATTAACAATAAAAATACCATTTTGTTCCAGCAATCCCACTTATTTTATTTATATATATAACATATAATATATATATGAAGTCATTGAAATCATTATGTGAAAGAGATATCTGCACTCATATGTTCCTTTCAGCTCTGTTCACAATAATCAAGATATATGAAGAAGACACACATGTTATCATTCATTCACGGACGGATGAATTAACATTTTATATATATATGTATGCACAATGGAATATTATTCAGTATTATATAATAATGAAACCCTGTCATTTGTGACAGCATCGGTGGATCTGAAGGGCATGAAGTCATGTGAAATAAACCAAACACAGAATGACAAATATTGTATGATTTCACTTGTATTTGAAATCCCAAATAAACTCAGAAGCAGAGAGTAGACTGGAGGTTGCCAGGAGCTGTGGTGCAGGTAAATGAGTAGGTGTGATTATAGTACAAAGTTTTAGATATACAAACATAAATAAGTTCAGGAGGTCTAATCTACAGCATAGTGCTTATAGCTATGAATGCTGTATTGCATAGTTAAAATATAATAGGAGGGTGAATTTTATGTTAATTGTTCTTACTAATAGAAATAATAATTAGAATGGGAGGGAGAACTTCAGGAGGTGATGATTATGTTTATAATCTTGATAGTGGTGATGCTTTCACAATGTATCCTTATCCTGAAACTCACTGAGATATACACATTAAATAGGTACAGCTTTTTCAATGTAATCATATCACAACAAAGAGTTTTTAAGGGAGGTTGGTTAAAAAATTTAAAAAGGGGCCGGGCGCCTGTAGTCCCAGCTACTCCGGAGGCTGAGGAGAATGGCGTAAACCCGGGAGGTGGAGCTTGCAGTGAGCTGAGATCCGGCCACTGCACTCCAGTCCGGGCTACAAAGCAAGACTCCGTCTCAAAAAAAAAAAAAAAAAAAAAAAAAAAAAAAAAAAAATTTAAAAAGGAAGGGTAGATGTTCCTTTGCCCTTCTCCCACATCTTTTTTCTTCCTGCTGTCTAGAATTCAGAAATAATAGGTGGGAATTTAGCAGCCAATCTAGGATATTTTCTAAAGTATAGCAGAGCAGATACCTGGAAGGGACCTGCATCCCTAATGATATTAGAAAGTATCTGTACTAGCCCTGAATGGTGTAACTACAGGTTAATTTTAAGTGACAAAGAAATCAACTTCTGTCTTGTTTAAGCAACTTCATTCAGGCATTAATTTTATAAACATGTAGAGAATACATACTCCTTATGAGCAGAAACAATGTTTATAAATAAAACAATGGTGATAAATAAAAGAAAATAAAAAGCAGTGAAACAAAGTGGTTTAATAGCTATACATAGTTATTTTGTTGAAAGATTCTGCTGCTAATATTATTCAATATTTTTGCATGCTGGTGCAAGTAAGGAAATTTACATTGTCTAATAAAAAGTATTTATCAATTTATAAAACAGTAAACATTTCATAGAATATGAAGGGCTAGGAATCTGCATTGCAGAATAACTTTCGGTTGATTTTATGCACAGTAATTATTGAGAATCCCAACAGATCTGGACCTACATAGGTGCTATCAAGACTTAAGGAAGACAATTTTCCTGACTCTCTCCACACCTCCAGTTAGTAACAGATCTAGAGATTCAGAACTCAAAACCAGACCTCCTGCTTCCATGTGCAGTGGCCTTTCACTGTCCTGTTTCGCTTCACTTGTTGAAGAGGATTTGAGAACAAATGACCACGTGATTCAACTCTCTCTTCAGCTCTGAGGAATATAGCCCTGTCCTGGCAAACAAGAAGCTCACACAGTAGTAGAGGAGGCAAATAGACATTCACTAATCTAGCATACAAGCAGTAGGCACTGTACCATAAACAAGGCACAGTGGGGGTTCAGACCAGGAGCAAAGCAGGGATTAGCAGGGCTAGTAAAGTCTGGGAAGTGTTCACTAACAAAATGTCTAATCATTAACTAAACCAAATGGTTTCTCAACATGGCCTAATTACTTGTAACTTAATATAAATGGTTGGTTGTTCATAAACCTTAACCTTTTGCCAAAATATTTGTAGCTTATGTTCCCATTTAACAAGGTTTTCTGGTCAAAACTGTGCACCCACATCTTTCTAATGAACTTAGTGTCCAATAAAACGGACTTTCAGTTATCCCATGAAGGTGATTTTGCATGCATAGTACATCTCTGTCTGCGAATATGCCTAATGAGGTATGGAAGGACACTTATTATCCAAACAAAGACATTCCACTGGTGCTAGAGAGCTACAGATGGAAGTTTTCTCTGCCTACTCGAAATAAAGGCAAGTTTTCTTCTTCCTTCAGCAGTGAGGATTGCTGTCCTCCTCTTTATCTTTCTCTCTCTCTCTTTTTTTTTTTAATGGGCAAAACTCTACCAAATAACAAGATAAACTTTGTGTAAGCCTTGGTAAGAGCAGAGTGTCTGACACCTTATGGTGCTATAATACTCAAAGCAAAAGCAAAATCATCTATGACCAGAAAAGGGAGTCACAGGAAATCTAGAAGACTTATTGGCCGAGAGACCTGTAGCCTCATAGTTCATTAGCTCTCCTTAAGAACTCTCACGTGAAATGAAGTCAGTGGTGGTTCAAGTGCTTGAAACCCTCATTACTCTACCTCTAAATGTGAATTAATTAGGCAAGTTTACTAGCAGTTACTAGACCTCAAAAGCAAGAGAATCAGGCATTATTCTACTAAATATTGGTCTCCATAACTCCTCTATTTTCTTTAGGAAAAGCTAGTTAGCCTAAGACATTTGGCATAAGGGCTATGCCAAAGCTATGTTGGGGTCAGCCAGGAAGGATTCCTGGGGGTCTCCTTGAAAATATTACAATAATCGAAGAAATCTTCAACCTATTGCCCCTTAGTACTGTTGGTCCCTTGTACTTGATTTTTCCCCTTAAGTTTTATTCCAATTTCTAATATTATCATTCCCTCTTCTTTCTCAGCAGCTAGTCCTCCAAAGTAGAACTTAAACAATGACCAGACATGGCCCTGCAACAGAGCATATCCTTCTACATTTAGCATGCAATCATGACTCACAGGTATAAGACCCCTTGAACAGACATGGTTTTGGTGACTATGTGTAGGACTTACTGCTTTTACCCAAGAAGAGGATCAGACATCCTAAGTAGCTCAGAAATTTTTCTGGAGCTCTTGAATGTGTATAGGCAAGAAATATTAAGCAACCTGTTGCCTTACATGAGGCATACTATCTTCTTATGTTTTCTTTTGAATTCAGGATTTCAAGGTTGGGGAAGGAGTGGGAAAGTAGCCATGGACATGTGAGAATGTGGATGATCCTTTTACGTTGTCAGGAACGGTTAAATTCTATGCTTTATGTTGCTTGCTCAAAGACACTTTCCAAAGCTTTCAACGGAGAATATAATGGCACACATGCCTGTTCTTGGTGAACCCAGACTTTTTATCTAGTCTGTGATAGTCAATTTTGAAGGACTGCTTAGGGTAATGAATCCTTCAAGTTGTAAAGATGAAGGGCAGTTTTTGGACAATTCCCATTTTGCTGTAGGAAAACTAATCTGGAAGAAGTAAAAGGGAGAGATTGAAGTGGGAGAGAACGGAGGTGGAAAATGAGTTCAGTTGATCAAATATTTGTTAAGCACCCACTGTATGTCGGGCCCTTACAAGGAAGCAAGCAAAGAACAAAAGCATGTGATGGCCTTGCTCCTAAGAAGCCAGAGGCCAGTAACCTGGATGGCTATAGACCAGAAAAACGTTCACAAGCCCCTACAATACAGCACTGGCATAGGATGAAGAAGAAGTTTCTTTCTATGAGATAAATAGCATACAAACAAATAAGAAAGCCAAAAGTTACACTAAGTTCAAAAACCTAAGGCACCAACTTTTAAGAGATCTGATTGTCGGTGGTGACTTTAGAAGGAAAGTTATTATTAGGATTATTTTAGTACTAAGAGTTTTGAGCTGTCTATCCAATATTTTCATCTGCACCTCTGCCTTAGTAATACTGTCTGTGTGTGTGCGTGCGTGCGTGTGTGTGTGTATGCACATGCACCTTTTCATGTGTTTGAAATATATTATCTATACCACACTCCACATAGGTTTAGGGGTTAATTACAAACAGGCTGATCTGAATCTATACTCTTAGGGATGGGGTTAAGCTACTCTACCACATTCTGAAGAGTTGATATGTAAGAGACTCTGAACATCTTATAAATTATCTTTAAAATATTTCCTTTTTGGGGAAGGGAAGAATAAGTATTTGTAAACAAATGCAGAAATATCTTTACCTAAACAAAAGAACAGGTAGTTAACCTTGTTGTGATTAGCAGAGAGGATAGCTGCAGACACTATAAAATCACTCAGCAACAAGATTTGACAAAACGTTAAAGATGGCTCTATTTTTCCTGTTTTATACAGGAAAATATTAAGGCCCTGGGAATTGAAGTACTTTTCCCAACAGTGGAGTAAATGTCAGAGTCAAGGCTGTGTTTTACATCTCAGTTTCCCCACACATCCCACCCTATGGTTCTGTTGTGCTGTTCCTTTGTGTGACTCCTCAAAGCCTGGTTAAAGGTGATACCTTATCAAATTGTATTAACTCAGTAGCACAAAACACCAGGGAATTGATTTATAAGTGTATTAACCTTGTGGCATTACTGAAGACCTATCTGATTAGTAGTTATCAAGTAGTCACCCTGGCTAAATATATAGGTTTGATTTTTAATTTTGAAAATGAAAAATATTTTAAAATATATGTCTTACATCCATATCTCCAGGAAATTTTAATCAAGTTTTAAAACTTCCAAATTTAGATAAACTCATGTTTTTTGTTGTTTTAATTTTCACTCAATGAAAATAGAAAAAACTAATTGGATAGAACAGCACAGCAGAAGCATTACTTATCGCCAAAAATGGGATGCAACAAGACTGAAGAAGAAAATGCAGGACAGTGCTTAAAAAAGCAGTCTAATGAAAAGTGGGGTCTCCTCAGGATGTCCTTAGGTAGACATTGCAGCAGAACTGCAAAGTTTTCTTTAGAAGGCTGGGGAAGAGAGGAGGAAACAGAGAAGGGGCAAGAGTGGAAAATAGAATGAGGCTCCGAATACCAAGCGTTAGTGCTGTCCCTATCACCTTCCTCACTTGATCACTGGGTGATCTTGGGCAAGTTTCTTCCTTTCCCTCAGCTCATTTCCTCATCTGGAAGGTAAGTCACTAGACAAGATAGCCTTTGATGTTCATTGTAACTCTAACTGATCTTCCCCAAGCAATTAGCTGAGAAAGACACTGTGCCCACAATATGCAAGACACAAGGTTTACAAGCAAAGAACAAATCAAAAGAAAAGATGTTTTAAAACCCCTAATGTCACTTGAATTCTTACAACTGAGCAATGGTACATCATACTTTTACAAAGCCCTTCTGTGATTTCATATTTAAAATTATTTCAAGTTTTATTTTACTTCATATTAAGATAATGAGAGATTAAGTGTTACATGGGTTCATGCAGGAATATATGTAAGAGACACAAAAATCCAAAATAGGTAATTGTTATGTTAGTTGTTCCCTTTACTGAGGGGGAGCAGACAAAAGAATGTTAGAAAAAGCTTCATAAAGTGGATTACATAGAATGTGCTTTAAAAGAGTTTGGTATTTTATTGAGTGGGAAAGAGCAATATGGGGAGTTATTGTTCAAGGGTTAAAGCTATGCAAAATGAGTCAATTACAAAAATAGGCTCTAAAACATAGTATGTATAGTTATTACTGAGGTATTTTGTATTTAACAATTTGTTAAGAGGGTCGATCTTAGGGGTTCTGACAAAAACAACAACAACAACAATAAAGGGACGTAGGAAACACTTGGAGGTGATGGATATATTATTACCTGGATATTGGTTGTGGTAACAAGAGTAATATCTATGTGCAAATTTGCCAAACTATATCCATTAATTACGTACAGTTTTTGTATAACAATTTTACTTCAGTTCCTACTATATTGCCTGGCAAACAATACTTTATACTTAAAGTAAGAGCAATGATTATTGCATGTGTATGTTGAAAATAATAAAGAAAGCAGGTGACAATAAGACATCCTGAGTCTTTTGGAAATAAATAACATACACCTGCTTTCTCATCCATTGAGATATCACCACATTTATGTACTTGTGTGTCCCTGGAAGTTTCTTGTGGGAGATTTAGTTATTCTCTTTTCGTTAGGCTCTACTAACCAAGAACAAATCACAGACTCAGGCAGCATCATAAAAAGGCCCAGACCCACGATGTTCAGAGACTCCAGGCTCAACTCACATTGATGCTGGCCCTTCAGCCACGAGACTCCATTTGCTTCTTCTTATTCTCCTTCTTTTTTCAATTCTTTTATCCCCAGGTAAGTTGATAGCTGATAACTACAAGGTTCTGCAGATTAGAAGGCTATATCCCTGGCCAGACAAGATCCTAGAATCAGACCTGTGGGTTCAAGAACCTAATATTTACAGCTTTACTAGGATAATAATAGGGAAAAATAGAAAAGAGACTCATTTAGCAGTAGCTCCTGTCGATAAGATTCCATCCATGTTTTTTGATCTAGTGAGTGGATATAATAATGGATGCTGCTGAAATTCAATCCTGTCAGATCAAACTGCCTACATATAAATTTCCATGTCCCACCAAGGCATCTCAAGATACAAAGTAAGAATACAACAGAATGTGACCTCAATGAGATGTCTTTTGGGACCTGGAAATTTATATGCAGGCAGTTAGATCTGACAGGATTGAATTTCAGCAACATTTATTATTATATTTGCAGAGGTTGCAGTGAGACAAGATCACGCCATTGCACTCCAGCCTAGGTGACAGAGTGAGACTCCAAAGAAAGAAAGAGAGAGAGAGAGAGAGAGAGAGAGAGAGAGAGAGAGAGAAAGGAAGGAAGGGAGGGAGGGAAGGAGGGAGGGAGGGAGGGAGGGAGGAAGGAAGGAGAGAGAGAGAAAGAAAGAAAGAGAAAGAAAGAAAGAAAGAAAGAAAGAAAGAAAGAAAGAAAGAAAGAAAGAAAGAAAGAAAGAAAGAAAGAAAGCAAGCAAGCATTAGTGAGGGAGAGTGAGTGAGAGTGAGTGTGTTTGGGCCCCTACTGATGATGCTAAGCTATCACAAGCCCACACTCAGCCTTTCAACATTTGCTGGAGATTCACTTGTTTCCTTGTTATCTCCACCAAGGGCAGTTTCCTCCTGCTTCTGCTGCTGCAACTCAGCTAGGCACAAAGCATGTGTGGATCCTTTTTTCAGCAGGGCTTCATCACTCTGAATTTAAGTTAATTAGCTTTTTTGAGACCTCAGTTCTGCGTTTTAAAATGAAATCTAGGATCTATAGATTATCCAGCTTACTCTTTTTGTCAGGGCAAGAGCATTTTTCTATAACTTTCTAAATTCTAAACAAAAGTAAAAGTTCACTTCTTTTCAGAATCCCCACGTGTCAGAAAGTGTTACTATTATCATCAGTTTAGTGATATTTATGGAATTCCAAGTTGACTCTAATATCAGCTTTTGGGTTAAAATCTTTCTTTCTGATATGTGGCCTTTGAAATTTTATTTGCTGCAGATCTCTTGGTAGTGAACAATTTTCATTTTTAACTGTCAATTTCATATTGTGATTTTGGATCTTGAAAGACAGCATTACTGAGTACCCAATTCTATATTAACAGTTATTTGCTCTCAACATTTGTTGATACTAGTTTACTCATTTTTAGTTTTTGCTTTACTATAATAATCAGATAAATATTATTTCATTATAAATTATTTTTTTTTCAATGTTTGTATGGTCTGGTGTTTGGTTTTAATGTTTTATAATTTAAAGTGAGTTTATTTTTATATCATCTGTTAGAAATATATTCTTTGAATCAATGGATTTTTACCTTTTCTTAATTTCTTTTTGAGAATCTCTTGAAATGGTGAATCCTTTTACACTTCTCTCCCCCCATATTTGAATTAAATAAATGTTAGACCTTGTATTTCCATGCTACATTCTAGGTATATCATTTAAACATTTTTTTCTTCACTAGTTATCCTCTTACCTGTGTCTAATATATCATTAATAACTTGCATTTATTTTTAAATTTTTTTTTTGTTTCAGACCTGCCTTTTTTTTTTTTTTTTTTTTTTTTTTTTTTTTTTTTTTTTGAGATGGAGTCTCGCTCTGTTTCCCAGGCTGGAGTGCAGTGGTGTGATCTTGGCTCACTGCAACCTCCACCTCCCGGGTTCAAGCGATTCTTCTATCTCAGCCTCCTGAGTAGCTGGGACTACAGGCACCTGCCACCATGCTCGGCTAATTTTTTTTTTTTTTTTTTTTTTTTTTTTTTTTTTTTTTTGAGACGGAGTCTCGCTCTGTCGCGGCCCAGGCTGGAGTGCAGTGGCCGGATCTCAGCTCACTGCAAGCTCCGCCTCCCAGGTTCACGCCATTCTCCGGCCTCAGCCTCCCGAGTAGCTGGGACTACAGGCGCCCACCACCTCGCCCGGCTAGTTTTTTGCATTTTTTAGTAGAGACGGGGTTTCACCGTGTTAGCCAGGATGGTCTCGATCTCCTGACCTCGTGATCCACCCGTCTCGGCCTCCCAAAGTGCTGGGATTACAGGCTTGAGCCACCGCGCCCGGCTAATTTTTTTATATATATATTTTTAGTAGAAACAAGGTTTCACCATCTTGGGCATGCTGGTCTTGAACTCCTGACTTCGTGATCCACCCATCTTGGCCTCCCAAAATGCTGGGATTACAGGCATGAGCCACCACGCCCAGCCAGACCTGCCCGTTTTTTCTATCATCTATATTGTTTTACTATTGCTTTTACATCTTTGTAATAGTAGATTGTTTCTTTAAACAATTGATACATACCTGCTTAATTATTTCTCCACATTGACGATTTCAATACATCTAGTTTTAAAGGGTCTAGATATGCTATTCATTTCATTAACTTTTATTCATGGTGTCTTGCTTACCTGATCATTTTTAATACGGAACTCATTATTCATCCTTAACCTGACATCATTTTATGGTCTGAAATGAGAATGCTATTATCCAGACTTCCTCTGGGAAGCTGACTCAATGCTTTAACTCAATATAGAAGTTTCAGCATTAACAAACTGGAACTTCTGATGGCCCAAGAGTCAGTAGTACCATCATTAGCATTACTGATCAGAGCAGATCTTCCCAGAAGATCTGGGAAACGCTCACCCCCCTCCATCAGCTATCCAATACAAAGTGCCCACTGCTCAAGCTCCAGTTCACAGACTATTTTTGTGTTTGAAAGAGGAGATATTTTAAGAACTTGCCTAACCATTTTCAGGGATAGAAATGTTTCAAAGAGATCCTCTACTATATATATATGTTCCATAGCAGCAGTCACTTGAGAGCAGCTCACTTGCAGTCATGGCCAAAAGCCTAAGTCTTTCTTTCATTCTAGTCACACCTATTTTGTATCTTTTGGGGATATCTCAGATTCAGATGCATTCATAGTATTCTATGATTTGCGACACTACTATAGATTCTTCAAAATGTTATAACATTCCAATGGTATCTTGGGAGGTATAGAAGGAGAGGAAAAACAATGGGCTCAAATCTCCTCTGACTTCTCTTCTTACAATATGTTTCATTGTTCAAAACTTTTAGAACTATATTAATACAGCATTGACAGTGGGAATTCTTCTTTTCCTTCTGACTTTAATAGGATTAAAGGAAGTGTTTTGCTATGAAATTGCTATATGGGTTGTATTCAGATAAATTTTGACTTTATAAAGCCAATATTCTCCTCATTATTTTTAAATGCTTACCAGGATTCACAGTGTTATTTTCAGTTCTCGCTGTTTAAAGGCATATTTAAATAACTTGATGACTTGGATATAGTATATATGTTACTCTGCTACAGAAACAGAAAAACCACCACCAAATTATGTTCTAAGATATTTAGTACACCAATTGCACCATATTTTTTTTTATCTAAGACATTCAATTCTTCCACAGGTGGGAGCACATGAATTAGCGTCATTTACTACTCATAGCTTTCACTACAGACTTTCAGACTTATCGTGCCTAAAAGAAATAGAATACTTCTAGCTGGGTTTAAAAGCTACAAATAAACAGAGGAAATATACACTATTTTGAAAGTATCACTTGAGTGTTATGCATGTATTTCAATATTATATTGCTAATTTTAATTGTTCAAAGTTAAAGAGCTTAAACCTCCCCCTCATGCATTCCTGAATCACCCATTACTCCCACACATACATTGTTCGATAGAGCATAAATCTAAGTAAATAAAGATGTGACAAAATGAAAAAAATAAAATAACGTTATACCATTTTCATCTGTGAATGGCATCAGTAGACAGATGTGAATAAAAGTAATGTGATTATAATTTTAAAAAATCATATTTAATAGGATCCATTTATTATTAAATGAACATTAGGCTACTTAATGAATAATAAATCTTTGACACAATGAAAACTCTTAATGCAGAGTGAGACCAAAATGAAAGTAATAACTGTTTTTCTCCTAACCCTTGCTTTAGTTCGTCTTTCCACCAGACTGTCACTTTATTTTAAGGATATTATAATAGCACAAAGCCACCAGATTTACCATTAGAGAGATCTTCATTAAATTATCTTTGTTGTAATAAAGGTCATCTGGAGGAAATACTGGTCCGGACACAATAATAAATGTCAAGCTTTCTAATATTTTCCACTTTTAGACACAAATTGAAAGGATCGTTTATAATGTCAAAAATATACTTTTTTCTAACTAATCTATCCTATGACTAAGACTCTATTAGCAATGAAAGTAGATAGAGCAAATCTAAATGTGGAGAGAAAAAGTAATTTCCACTTGTTTGAACAGATGAAAGCATGAATAAATTGAAAGCCTGAAATATTAGCTTGGGGGAATAAAATCACTCGGGGGAGCAAGAGCAGGATATATCAGCCTTTAACTCTGCACTTCCCCCAAGAAAAAATTTATAGACAGCTATGTACAAACCAAAATAGCGCTGGGAGGGTTCAAGGGACCACTTAAGAAACTACAGCAACACAGTGAAGCCAAAAAAAAGAGAGAGAGAGAGAGAGAGTGAAAGAAAAAAACAAAAACAAAAACAAAAACGAATAGCCATATAGAAAAAACAACTGCTGAAATCAGCATACCTGAGACAGCAGAAACATCTTTTTTGGCTAGGAACAAAAAAAGCAGAAAGGGACTATCAGCATCAGCCACAAGGTGGAACCACCATGGTCCTCAGTAACCCACTCTGGCAGAAGACACTGGCATTTTTGCCCTGCGGGAAGCAACAGCTATTTCTGAGAGAAAACCCAGAGGAAAAGATGAAGATGTACCATCCCCTCCCACATCCCTTTTCCCCCACCAAAAATACCGTTACTGTTGTGCCAAACCAGGATCGGAACTACTACCTTTCTTAATCTGCATGTGTCTCTGACATATGAGCAGCAACCATTTCAAAAGCTCCCACATAAAAATGCTCATACTAAATTTATTCTGTTACTTAAGAGTGTTTATGGATTTACATTCCATTTGTGGACTATCTCACTGGATCTTCTTTCCTGCAGTAAGAGGTGGTTTGGGTGCTGCTGAAGGTCATTGTCTCAATTTGTCTAGTGTTTGCAGAAGAGATGTCTGCAAAGTAGTAGAAGATCAAATTGGTGCCTGCCGAAGAAGGATGAAGTGCTGTAGAGCATGGTGGATTTTAATGCCAATTCCAACACCACTTATCATGTCAGATTATCAAGAACCCCTTAAACCTAAGTTGAAATGAAACTGATGTAAAATAAAAATACATCAAAAGTGAAGTTATTTGCATCTAAGAATATTGAAATATACATATTAAGTACTTCCATCTTGATAACCATCTTGTGTTTTCACTTATCAACATAAGTGAATAAATACTAATTTCAAATATACCCAATACTATTTCTTTGTGAGTCATTAACAGATCTTAACAAAACCTTTAAAAATGAGAAAACTGTTACTTTTGTTTTCCAAGATGGTGGATTGAAGTCATTGTTAGCCCACCTCTTGCACTTGGAAAGACAAAATGGTGTGTAGAGATTCACACTGAACTTTCTTTCAAGAAGCAACACAGGAACTTAACAGGAAAATTGAAATAAGCCACAGACCATTTGAAAGAAGCAGCAGGATGCAGCTTACACCATAAGCTAGGCAGAAAATTTTGAGTTTCCAGGGTGTGAGATGGGGATAAACTGACTGTAAGATATACACTTCCATTGGGAAACCTATCAATCTAGGCCATAGGGGAAGGCCTTAATCGTACTCAGGGCTGGAGTAGATTCAGTGAAGAGTGACGACTATATGAGGAGTGGCATTGGGATGTGCTTTGAGTCTCCAGCACGTTCCCAGTTTCTGGCAGGATGGAGGGAAGCCATTTCTGATTCTACCTCAGAGAGGACCTCCCAGAAGTCTGCCAGCTAACTCAAATGGTGGTCACAGGTTGAGAGAACCTCCCAACTGAAATGTTTGATATAATTTCCTGTGGGGACAAACTCCCCAGGCCAGAACTGAGAGGTGAGTGGGACGTGTGATGCAGCAGCAAGCACAGGAGCTGGATGCCCCTGCTCTGCAGGTGGATCAGGAGGGGTGTGGCCTGAAGGCTGCAGTTACTGTCTCAATAGGAGAGGCTTATGGTATGGGTCAGTTTTGAGCTCTGAGTTCAGACTTCTTGAAACTTAGCTAACTACTCCCAGTGGAACACTGTGAGTGTGAGACCTGCCTTGCCAAGGGTGTGGGAGCTGGATGGGGCTTACTGCCAAGCTGCTACTCCCCATTCTTCATATGGACTGTCCTTGTACAGAGGCAGAGGCAGCTTCACTTCTCTCTGGAAAATTACCCCAGTGGCCCAAGAACTGCCTTCCAATTCCCACTGGAGCCACTGCTTGTCCCACACGTAGAGAGCCAGAGCATCACTTTACCTGACCTAGTTCCCACCAGGTTTTGCTCAACCACCTACCCTGGTAGATTAACACAAATAACAGAAGAAACTTTTAGAAGCCCTTTAGCTCTACCCGTTCCCTGAGACACCAGAATACCTCCCATGGGTAACATAAGGCAAGTCCAAATCTCACCACTACCACCACAGCTGGCAGTCTTTTGCAAGCACCACCTCCTGGCTGAAGGCCAACTGACACAGTCCATTAGAGCATCTTGAATTCAGAACATTCAATGTCATGACAGGCCGGGGAGCCTCCTCTGCCTTAATTTGGCTCTCTATCACACATTCACACACACACACACACGCGCGTCACACACACACACACACGCGCGTCACACACACACATCAACCTACTGGCAAACCGAGGTAAACACACACACACACATACACACACACACACACACACATCTGCTCAATTCAGGCCATTATCCCTGATGAACATCGATGCAAAAATTATCAGTAAAATACTGGCAAACCGAATCCAGCAGCACATCAAAAAGCTTATCCACCACGATCAAGTGGGCTGCATCTTTGGGGTGAAAGGCTGAGTCAACATACACAAATCAATAAATGTAATTGATCACTTAAACAGAACCAAAGGCAAACACCAGACAATTATTTTGATACATGCAAAAATGCCTCTGATAAAATTCAACATCCCTTCGTGTTAAAAACTCTCAATAAACTACTTATTGATGGAACATACCTTAAAATAATAAGAGCTATTTCATACAGCCAATATCATAAAGAATAGGCAAAAGCTGGAAGCATTTCAATTGAAAACTGGTACAAGACAAGGAAGCCCTCTGTAACCACTTCTATTCAACATAGTATTGGAAGTTCTCGCCAGGGCAATGAAGCAATAGAAAGAAATAAAGGGTATTCAAATAGGAAGAGAGAAAGTCAACTTGTCTCTGTTTGCAGATGACACGACTTCATATTTAGAAAACCCATCATCTCAACTGAAAAACTTCTTGAACTGATAAGCAACTTCACCAAGGTCTCAAGATACAAAATCATTGTGCAAAAATCACAAGCATTCCATTACACCAACAATAGTCAAGCAGAGAGCCAAATCAAGAATGAACTCCCATTCACAATTACTACAAAGAAAGTAAAATAGCTAGGAATACAACTAGGAGTACAAGGGATGTGAAGGACCTCTTCAAGGACTACTGCAAACCACTGCTCAAGGTAATAAGAGAGGACACAGACAAATGGAAAAAATTCCATCCTCATGAATAGGAAGAATCAATATTGTAAAAATGGCCATACTGCCCAAACATTATAGATTCAATGCTATATCCATCAAAATACCGTTGACATTTTTCACAGAATTAGAAAGAACTATTTTAAATGTCATATGGAATCAAAGAATACCCCATATACCCAAGAAAATCGTAAACAAAAATAACAAAGCTGGAGGCATTACGCTAACTTCAAACTGTACTAGAAGGCTACGGTACCAAAACAGCAGGCTACTGCTGCCAAAACAGACATATAGACCAATGGAGAAGAGCAAAGACCTCAGAAATAACACCACACATCTATGACCTCCTGATGTTTGACAAACCTGACAAAAACAAGCAAGGGAGAAAGGATCTCCTATTCAGTAAATGATGCTGGGAAAACTGGCTTGCCATATACAGAAAACCAAAACTTGACCCCTTCCTTACACCTTATACAATAATTAACTCAAGCTGGATTAAAGATTTAAATGTAAAATCCCAAACCATAAAAACCCTAGAAGAAAACCTAGGCAATATCATTCAGGACACAGGCAAGGACAAAGATTTCATGACAAAAATGTCAAAAGCAATTGCAACAAAAGCCAAAATTGACAAATCGGATCTAATTAAACTAAAGAGCTTCTGCACAGCAAAGAAACTATCATCAGCATGAGCAATCAACCTACAGGACGGGAGAAAATTATTGCAACCTACCCATCTGACAAAGGTCTAATAACAAAAATTGACAAGGAACTTAAACATATTTACAAGCAAAAAAAAAACAAACAACCCCATCAAAAGTGAGCAAAGGATATGAACAGAAACTTATCAAAAGAAGACATTTATCTAACCAACAAATATATTTTTTAAAAGCTCAACAATACTGATCATCAGAGAAGTGAAAATCAAAATTACAATGAGATACCATCTCACATCCATCAGAATGGTGATTATTAAAAAGTTAAGAAACAATAGATGCTGGTGAGGCTGAGAAGAAAGAGGGACGCTTTTACACTGTTGGGGA
Source organism: Chlorocebus sabaeus (assembly GCF_047675955.1). Classification (NCBI taxonomy): domain Eukaryota; kingdom Metazoa; phylum Chordata; class Mammalia; order Primates; family Cercopithecidae; genus Chlorocebus; species Chlorocebus sabaeus. The sequence goes on along the minus strand of NW_027327544.1, from coordinate 335,250 downwards.
AACTGTAAATTAGTTCAACCATTGTGGAAGACAGTATGGTGATTCCTCAAGGATCTAGAACCAGAAACACCATTTGACCCAGTAATCCCATTACTGGCTATATACCCAAAGGAATATAAATCATTCCACTATAAAGACACATGCACATGTAAGTTTATTGCAGCACTATATACAATAGCAAAGACATGAAACCAACCCAAATGCTCTTCAGTGCTAGACTGGATAAAGAAAATGTGGTACCTATACACCATAAAATACTATGCAGTCATAAAAAGGAATGAGATCATGTCTTTTGCAGGCACATGGATGAAGCCATCATACTGAGCAAACTAACACAGTAACAAAAAAAATCAAACACCTCATGTTCTCACTAATAAGTGAAAGTTGAACTTTGAGAAAACAAGGACACAGTGAGGGGAACAATGCACAACACGGTCCGCTGGGGACTGGGGGTGAGGGAAGAGAACTTAGAGGATGAGTCAATAGGTGCAACAAACCATCATGGCAAAGGATACCTATATAACAAACCTGTACGTTCTGCACATGTATACCGTATTTTTTAAATTTAAAAACAGGAAATACTTATGGACATACATACATACATACATACATACACACATACATTCTTCCCGGATCTTCATTCCTGGCAAGCCAAGGAACCTGGAGAAACACCAGAATTCTGTCCCTCTGAAAATGCAGGACAGCTCTACCTTCATCAGTATAAAATTTTGGACCAAATGTGGTAACTGCAGGTCCACCCCACAATGAGTAACTGAAAATTGAGACAGTGTTTCAGATCCAAAAAAGCTGATGAAGCAATTCGTGACATCACGAATTTGGGTTGTTTTTGTCTTTTCCTACTATGAAGAGTGCTAGTAGGAAGAAGGAAGAACGGTGTACAAATATCTGTTTGATTCTCTGCTCTCAGAATCCTTTGCTTGTTTGTGTGTTTGTTTGTTCTTTCTTGAGACAGGACATCACTCCAGTCAGCCAGGCTTTTCCAGTCTGTAATTTTTGTTGTTTCCTTTTGTCAAGTTTTAGGAGATTTTATTTACTTTCTATTGAATTTTAAGGCATTTTTAGATGTGTATTAAAACATTATCTCACATGCTGTGTGTTACATTTCATTTATTTTCATCGTCCCTTTTTTATTTTATTATTTTATTTTATTATAATTTATATTCTAGGGAATATATGCACAAAGTGCAGGTTTGTTACATATGTATACATGTGCCATGTTGGTGTGCTGCACCCATTAACTCGTCATATACATTAGGCGTATCTCCTAATGCTATCCTTCCCTCCTCCCCCCACCCCACAATAGGCCCTGGTGTGTGATATTCCCCTTCCTGTGTCCAGGTGTTCTCATTGTTCAATTCCCATCCATGAGTGAGAACATGTGGTGTTTGGTTTTCTGTTCTTGCAGTAGTTTGCTGAGAATGATGGCTTCCAGCTGCATCCATGTCCCTACAAAGGACACGAACTCATCCTCTTTTATGGCTACATAGCACTCCATGGTGTATATGTGCCACATTTTCTTAATCCAGTCTATCATTGATGAACATTTGGGTTGGTTTCAAGTCTTTACTGTTGTGAATAGTGACGCAATAAACATATGTGTGCATGTCTTTATAGCAGCATGATTTATAATCCTTTGGGGATATAGCCAGTAATGGGATGTCTGGGTCAAATGCTATTTCTAGTTCTAGATCCTTAAGGAATCGCCATGCTGTTTTCCACAATGGTTGAACTAGTTGACAGTTCCACCCACAGTGTAAAAGTGTTCCTATTTCTCCACATCCTCTCCAGCACCTGTTGTTTCCTGACTTTTTAATGATCACCATTCTAACTGGTGTGAGACGGTATCTCATTGTGGTCTTGATTTGCATTTCTTTGATGGCTAGTGATGATGAGCATTTTTTCATGTGTCTATTGACTGCATAAATGTCTTCTTTTGAGAAGTGTCTGTTCATATCCTTTGCCTACTTTTTGATGGGATTGTTTTTGTTTTTTTTTTTCTTGTAAATTTCTTTGAGTTCTTTGTAGGTTCTGGATATTAGCCCTTTGTCAGATGAGTAGATTGCAAAAATTTTCTCCCATTCTGTAGGTTGCCTGTTTATTCTGATGGTAGTTTCTTCTGCTGTGCAGAAGCTCTTTAGTTTAATTAGATCCCATTTGTCAATTTTGGCTTTTGTTGCCATTGCTTTTGTTGTTTTAGACATGAAGTCCTTGCCCACGCTTGTGTCCTGAATGGTATCGCCTAGGTTTTCTTCTAGGGTTTTTATGGTTTTAGGTCTCACATTTAAGTCTCTAATGCATCTTGAATTAATTTTTGTATAAGGTGTAAGGAAAGGATACAGTTTCAGCTTTCTACTTATGGCTAGCCAGTTTTCCCAGCGGTATTTATTAAATAGGGAATCCTTTCTCCATTTCTTGTTTTTGTCAGGTTTGTCCAAGATCAGATAGTTGTAGAAGTGTGGTATTATTTCTGAGGGCTCTGTTCTGTTCCATTGGTCTATAGCTCTGTTTTGGTACCATGCTGTTTTGGTTACTGTAGCCTTGTAGTATAGTTTGAAGTCAGGTAGTGTGATGACTCCAGCTTTGTTCTTTTGACTTAGGATTGTCTTGGCAATGCAGGCTCTTTTTTGGTTCCATATGAACTTTAAAGAAGTTTATTCCAATTCTTTGAAGAAAGTCACTGGTAGCTTAATGGGGATGGCATTGAATCTATAAATTACCTTGCACAGTGTGGCCATTTTCACTATATTGATTCTTCCTATCCAAGAGCATGGAATGTATGGAATGTTCTCCCATTTGTTTCTGTCCTCTTTTATTTCATTGAGCAGTGGTTTGTAGTTCTCCTTGAAGAGGTCCTTCACATCCCTTGTAAGTTAGATTCCTAGATATTTTATTCTCTTTGAAGCAATTGTGAATGGGAGTTCACTTATGATTTGGTTCTCTGTTTGTCTGTCATTGATGTATAAGAATGCTTGTGATTTTTGCAAATTGATTTTGTATCCTGAGACTTTGTTGAAGTTGCTTATCAGCTTAAGGAGATTTTGGGCTGAGAGGATGAGGTTTTCTAAATATACAATCATGTCATCTGCAAACAGGGACAATTTGACTTCCTCTTTTCCTAATTGAATACCCTTTATTTCTTTCTCTTGCCTGGTTGCCCTGGCCAGAAGTTCTACACTATGTTGAATAGGAGTGGTGAAAGAGGGCATCCCTGTCTTGTGCTAGCTTTCAAGGGGAATGCTTCCAGTTTTTGCCTATTCAATATGATATAGGCTGTGGGTTTGTCATAAATAGCTCTTATTATTTTGAGATATATTCCATCAATTCTGAATTTATTAAGTTTTTAGCATGAAGAGCTGTTGAATTTTGTCAAAGGCCTTTTCTGCATCTATTGAGATAATCATGTGGTTTTTGTCTTTGGTTCTGTTTATATGCTGGATTACGTTTATTGATTTGTGTATGTTGAACCAGTCTTGCATCCCAGGGATGAAGCCCACTCGATCATGGTGGATAAGCTTTTTGAAGTGCTGTGGATTTGGTTTACCAGTATTTTATTGAGGATTTTTGCATGGATGTTCATCAGGGATATTGGTCTAAAATTCTAAAATTCTAAATTTTTTTTTTGTGTCTCTGCCAGCCTTTGGTATCAGGATGGTGTTGGCCTTATAAAATGAGTTAGGGAGGATTCCCTCTTTTTCTATTGATTAGAATAGTTTCAGAAGGAATGGTACCAGCTCCTCCTTGTACCTCTGGTAGAATTCGGCTATGAATCTTTCTGGTCCTGGACTTTTCTGGTTGGTAGGCTATTAATTATTGCCTCAATTTCAGAGCCTGTTATTGGTCTATTCAGGGATTCAACTTCTTCCTGGTTTAGTCTTGGGAGAATGTATGTGTCCAGGAATTTATCCATTTACTCTAGGTTTTCTAGCTTATTTATGTAGAGGTGTTTTTAGTATTCTCTGATGGTACTTTGCATTTCTGTGGGGTCAGTGGTGATATCCCCTTTATCATTTTTTATTACATCTATTTGATTCTTCTCTCTTTTCTTCTTTATTAGTCTTGCTAGCTGCCTATCAATTTTGTTAATCTTTTCAAACAATCAACTTCTGGATTCATTGACTTTTTGAAGGGTTTTTTGTGTCTCTGTCTCCTTCAGTTCTGCTCTGATCTTAGTTATTTCTTACTTTCTGCTAACTTTTGAATGTGTTTGCTCTTGCTTCTCTAGTTCTTTTAGTTGTGATACTAGGATGTCAATTTTAGATCTTTCCTGCTTTCTCTTGTGAGAATTTAGTGCTATAAATTTCCCTCTACACACTGCTTTAAATGTGTCCAGAGATTCTGGTATGATGTATCTTTGTTCTCATTGGTTTCAAAGAACATCTTTATTTCTGCCTTCATTTCGTTATGTAACCAGTAGTCATTCAGGAGCAGGTTGTTTAGTTTCCATTTAGTCGAGCAGTTTTGATTGAGTTTCTTAATCCTGAGTTCTGGTTTGATTGCACTGTGGTCTGAGAGACAGTTTGTTATAGTTTCTGTTCTTTTATATTTCCTGAGGAGTGCTTTACTTCCAACTATGTGGTCAATTTTGGAATAAGTGCGATATGGTGTTGAGAAGAATGTATATTCTGCTGGTTTGGGGTGGAGAGTTCTGTAGATGTCTATTAGGTCTGCTTGGTGCAGAGTTGGGTTCAATTCCTGTATATCCTTAACTTTCTGTCTCGTTGATCTGTCTAATGTTGACAGTGGGGTATTAAAGTCTCCCATTATCATTGTGTGGGAGTCTAAGTCTCTTTGTAAGTCTCTAAGGACTTGCTTTATGAATCTTGGTGCTCCTGAATTGGGAGTATATATATTTTGGATAGTTAGCTCTTCTTGTTGAATTGATCCTTTTACGATTGTGTAATGGCCTTCTTTGTCTCTTTTGATCTTTCTTGGTTTAAACTCTGTTTTATCAGCGACTAGGATTGCAACCCCTGCCATTTTTTGTTTTCCATTTGCTTGGTGGATCTTTCTCCATCCCTTTATTTTGAGCCTATGTGTGTCTCTATACGTGAGATGGGTCTCCTGAATACAGCAAACTGGTGGGTCTTGTCACCACCAGGCCTGCCCTATAAGAGCTCCTGACTCTTTATCCAACTTGCCAGTCTGTGTCTTGTAATTGGAACATTTAGCCCATTTACATTTAGGTTAATATTGTTACATGTGAACTTGATCCTGTCATTATGATGTTGGCTGGTTATTTTGCTCATTAGTTGATGCAGTTTCTTCCTAGCATTGATGGTCTTTACATTTTGGCATGTTTTTGCAGTGGCTGGTACCGGTTGTTCATTTCCATGTTTAGTGCTTCCTTCAGGAGCTCTTGTAGGACAGGCCTGGTGGTGACAAAATCTCTCAGCGCTTGCTTGCCTGTAAGGATTTTATTTCTCCCTCACTTATGAAACTTAATTTGGCTGGATATGAAATTCTGGGTTGAAAATTCTTTTCTTTAAGAATGTTGAATATTGCCCCACCCCTCCCTTCTGGCTTGTAGAGTTTCTGCCGAGAAATCCACTGTTAGTCTAATGGGCTTCCCTTTGTGGGTAACCCGACCTTTCTTTCTGGCTGCCCTTAACATTTTTTCCTTCATTTCAACTTTGGTGAATCTGACAATTATGTGTCTTGGAATTGCTCTTCTAGAGGAGTGTGTTTGTGGCGTTCTCTGTATTTCCTGAATTTGAATGTCAGCCTGCCTTGCTAGGTTGGGGGAGTTCTCCTGGATGATATCCTGCAGAATGTTTTCCAACTTGGTTCCATTCTCCCCCTCACTTTCAGGTACACAAATCAGACGTAGATTTTGCCTTTTCCCATATTCCCATATTTCTTGGAGGCTTTGTTCATTTCTTTTTACTCTTTTTTCTCTAAACTACTCTTCTCACTTCATTTTATTCATTTGATCTTCAATCACTGACGCCCTTTCTTCCAGTTGACCGAGTCAGTTACTGAAGCTTGCGCATTTGTCATGTAGTTCTTGTGTCTTGGTTTTCAGCTCTCTCAGGTCATTTAAGGACTTCTTTACATTGGTTATTCTAGTTAGCCATTCAGGAAATCTTTTTTCAAGGTTTTTAGCTTCTTTGCTATCGGTTCGAACTTCCTCCTTTAGCTCGGAGAAGTTTGATTGTCTGAAGCCTTCTTCTCTCAACTCGTCAAAGTTATTCTCTGTTCAGCTTTGTTCCATTGCTGGAGAGGAGCTGCATTCCTTTGGAGGGGGAGTGTTGCTCAGATTTTTAGAATTTTCAGTTTTTCTGCACTTCTTTTTCCCCATCTTTGTGGTTTTATCTACCTTTGGTCTTTGATGATGTTGATGTACAGATGGGGTTTTGGTGTGGATGTCCTTTCTGTTTGTTTGTTAGCTTTCTTTCTAATAGTCATGACCCTCAGCTACAGGTCTGTTGGAGTTTGCTCAAGGTCTACTCCAGACCCTGTTTGCGTAGGTGACAGCAGTGGAGGCTGCAGAAGAGTGAATATTCCTGAACAGCAAATGTTTCTGTCTGATTATTCCTCTGGAAGCTTCGTCTCAGAGGGGTACCCGGTTGTGTGCGGTGTGAGGTGTCAATCTGACCCTAGTGGGGGTGTCTCCCAGTTAGGCTACTCCAGGGTCAGGGACCCACTTGGTGGGCTCCACCCAGTTTGAGCTTCCCCACCACTTTGTTTATCTACTCAAGCCTCAGTAATGGCAAGCGCCCCTCCTCCAGCCTTGCAGCCTCCTTGCAGTTAGATCTTGGACTACTGTGCTAGCAATGAGGGAGGCTCTGTGGGCGTGGGACTCTCCAAGCCAGATGCAGGATATAATCTCCTGGTGTGACGTTTGCTGAGACCCTTGATAAAGGACAGTGTTAGGGTGGGAGTAACCCAATTTCCAGGTGCTGTGTATCACGGTTTCCCTTGGCTAGGAAAGGGAATTCCCTTCCCCCTTGCACTTCCTGGGTGAGGTGATGCCTCGCCCTTCTTCGGTTGTTGCTCTACGTGCTGCATTCACTGTCCTGCCCCTACTGTCCAACAAGCCCCAGTGAGATGAACCCGGTACCTCAGTTGGAAATGCAGAAATCACCCGTCTCCTGTGTTGCTCACGCTGGGAGCTGGAGGCTGGATCTGTTCCTATCCGGCCATCTTGGAACTGCCTCTCATCGCTCCTTTAATGAACAAAAGGTTTTAGCTTAGATATCTTCCTGTTTGTCAAGATTTTCTGATTTTGACTTTTCAAAATATGCTGTCATATACAAGAAACCCTTGGATATAAAATTCCATGAATATTTCTCTTTTCTTGCACTCATCACTTCGGTGGATGTCATCAATTAATCTCTGGGTTATAGCATGTTTTCTTGAAAGTGTTCTGCAGTCTATTTTGGGCATTGAGAATTTCATCAAACTTAAGTGAATATTTCTACAAATTGAAGGCATAGTCCCTTTTGATGCTTTATTATTTGCATATATTGCTTCCACAAGACCATTTCCTGCAAAGACTTGTCTTGTCCCCACAGCCAGATCATTGCAACATGATATAGAATCAATTGGTCAAAAATGGGAAGGTTATCTCTGGAATGTCTATTTGACTCCATTGATCTCTCCATTTTAATTAAGACACAATATGCTGTGTTAATTACATAACATCACTGCACATTCTCAAATCAGAAAGTGTAGTTCCAACTTCTTGTCGTTCAATCTCGGAAAGAATGATCTTCCAGATGCACATGCTTGGAAGTACTTCTCAACACACACACACACACTCACATCCAGACACAAAGATACAAATACACACACAGACACAAACTGTTTAATATGTACACAATTGTTAACTGGCATTGTTTTACATGAAATAAGGCCAATGTGTAGCCACTGTCCTAACTCAGTTCCACTCCTATCATATTTGCCCATAACACTGATTAGTAAATCTGATTCAACTGTTCTATAATCACAATTTAAGCTGTGTCCATTAAATTCCCTGAGGAATGCAAAAGGATACAACCTAAGACACAAAACTTAATTGACTGCTGACATTTCATTGGTAAATTGGGTAATTGACGGGTAAATGTAGTGGAACCGGTGGGTGGGCATTAGTTATATAAGGGATGAAGCAGCAAGATACTTCATTATTAAAAGGTGTTTGAAAGAAATTGAAACACAGGAGTGTGTATATTCAGCTGAAATAAAATTAGAAAACCCAGAAATAAATCTCACTTGGGGTGTAAAAAAATGGCATTAGGGGAGATTCTGGGTCAATCATCCAACTGTGCAAACTGGATCTTGGAAGCAGGATCCCTTTCCTGCAATGAGACTTGTTTATTGGTGGTGGTGTTTCAGTGTAAACGATTTTGGAGAATGGCCCCTTCCTTTTGTGTATCTGCTGATTAGATTTCATGGCTGATTAGATTTCATGGGAAATCTGGGGTTTTAAACTCTATTTAAATGTTAACATAATTCATTCAAATGACAAAAAATCAACAGGTTCTTTGATGTGGAATCATCACAGATCCCTTTCTTCTTAGGTACAGTTATTAAAGTTGACCTACCAGAGTGAAACAATTATGGAGAACGGCCCCTTCCTTTAGTGTATTTGCTGATTAGATTTAATGGTACATTTATCATTAGGCATAGTGATCAAAGTTGACCTACCCAAGAGTAGAGATGTCCAGGACAGAACTCAGGACTCTGTAGAATCACAGAATCCTGGGTGCAACACTGTTCAAGCACATAAATATGCTCATTCAGAGGGTTTCGGTGTGACGTGTGTGTGAATTGCAGTGTAATGAGCATGACACGCAGACAGGTTATCAAGTGGACTCACCTCAAAATCAGTTATGGGCATTACAGAACACTGATGCCAAGTTCCCGGATCCAGAGGAAAGAAACTCCAGCATCCTGTGTAAAGCCACGGCATCTGGATTTCTCATGCTTCTGGGGATCGTGCTCCTGAAAATAGTGACTCCTTCCTCCTTGTGGAGCATCTTTCTCAGCAGCGCTCATTTCTTCTTCCAGGACTCTGTCCAACAGAAAGGGGAAGCCTTCTGATAGAGCACACCTGACCCATGAAAAGAAAAGGGAAAGAAAGGAGGCCAAAGGTCACACTCTCCTCATTCCACCATCCTCCCTAAAATCATCCTGATTTCTTGGGCCCTGAGACCGGGGATGCTTCTGTACACCTCGAGGCCTTGGCGCCTGGCCTAAATTCTATTCTCTTTCTCATTATCTGAAAAATTTTAAGAAAATCCCTAGAGCCAGGATCTTTATTCCTAGTAAGCCAAAAGTCCCAAAGAAACACCCAAATTCTGTCCCTCTTAGTTTGGGAAACAAGTCTACCTTCATCAGCATGACATTTTCCACCAAATGTGGTAACTGCAAGTCCACCACACAATGCTTAACTGGAAATGGAAGCAACATCTCAGACGATGAAAAATACATGCAACAATACCTAAGACAAATGGTTTATTTTTCCCTTTCTTACTAAAACAACCGCCAGTTTTAACAATGGTATACAAATCTCTTTTAGACACCCTGCTTTTAAGTCTCTATGTTTCCTCCTGAGACAGGGACTCACTCCCATCACCCAGGCATTTACAGTGTTTAATTCTGGTTATATGCTATTCTCAAATTTACAACTATTTATTTCATCTCTCTCAAATGTTGATCCATTATCACATACGTATTAAAATATTATCTCCCATGCTGTGTGATATGTTGTTTTTATATTCATCCTTTCTTAAATGAACCAAAGGTTTTAGTTGGATTAAATTGTGATTAGTCAAGTTTTCTGATTTCATGATTTCTTAAATTGCGGTCATATGACCTCAATCACTGGAAATAGAATGTCATGAGTATTTCTCTTTACTTGCAATCATAAATACGGGGAATGTCATCAATTGGTATGTCGGTGATTGCATGATTTCCTGAAAGTCTTTCACAGTCTAATTTGGACACTGAGTATTTCGTCTAAGTTCAGTGCATGTTTCCAACATTTGATGCTTTGTGATTTCGGTATATAGCTTCCACAAGAGCATTTCCTGCAAAGACATGTCTTGGTCCCCACTGGTAAGTCATTTCACTCGAACACAGAATCAATAGGCTGAACATGGAAAGGTTATCGCTAGAATACTTATTAGACTGCACGGATTTCTTCTTTGATATTAAGGAAACAAATACACTGTGTTATTAACTGTACTTCATTGATGATTCTCAAGTCAGAAAGTACAGGTCTGACTTCCTGTCCTTCAATGCCTGAAAGAATGATCGTATCTGCCAAAAGCACATAGTTAGAAGCACATCGCAGCTCAAACACACACACACCCAGACATATAAACAAAAACAAAGAAACACTCACATGGGCATGATTCCGCATGCCCACAAGTTCACGCAAGCAAACACATACACACAAACACACACATTGTTTTGTAAGGACAGAATTATTCCCTACCACTGTTTTAAGTAAACTAACGCGTTCCCCAGGAGTTTTAAGTGAACTCCCTGGGGAATACAAGGGGACACACCCTATGACTCATTCTTTAACTGAGTGCTGATATTGGATTGGTGGACCGCGTACCTGATGGGTGGGTGGGGTGTTCGCGGTAGGCTGGGGTGAGTTATATAAGGGCTGATGCAGCCAGATGGCGCGTCATTTGAAGACTCTCTCGGAAGAGATAGCGTCTTTCTGCAACGTGTGGTACCAGCAGAAAAAGCTTGTGATCCTTGCTCCTGGCGACATGGAGGCCGATTCACTCCACTTGGGAGGTGAGTGGCAGTTCAACCACTTTTCAAAACTCATATCTTCTCGGCCAGATGCAGCTTTTGCTGAAATTCAGCGGACTTCTCTACCTGAGAAGTCACCACTGTCATCTGAGACCCAAGTCAACCTCTGTGATGATTTGGCTCCTGTGGCAAGACAGCCTGCCCCCAGAAAGAAACTTCCTCTCAGTAACAGGAGACCTGCTGCGGTGGGGGCTGGGCTCCAGAATATGGGAAATACTTGCTACTTGAATGCTTCCCTGCAGTGCCTGACATACACACCACCCCTTGCCAACTACATGCTGTCCCAGGAGCACTCTCAACTTTGTCAGGGTCACAAGTGCTGCATGCTGTGTACGATGGAAGCTCACATTACACGGGCCCTCCACTGTCCTGGCCACATCATCCAGCCCTCACAGGCATTGGCTGCTGGCTTCCATCAAGGCAAGCAGGAAGATGCCCATGAGTTTCTGATGTTTATTGTGGATGCCATGAAAAAGGCATGTCTTCCCGGGCACAAGCAGGTAGATCATGACTCTGAGGACACCACCCTCATCCACCAGATATTTGGAGGCTGCTAGAGATCTCAAATCAAGTGTCTCCACTGCCAGGGCGTTTCGGACACCTTTGACCCTTACCTGGACATCGCCCTGGATATCCAGGCAGCTCAGAGTGTGAAGCAAGCTTTGGAACAGGTAGTGAAGCCCGAAGAACTCAATGGAGAGAATGCCTATCATTGTGGTCTTTGTCTCCAGAAGGCGCCTGCCTCCAAGACGTTCACTCTACACACTTCTGCCAAGGTCCTCATCCTTGTATTGAAGAGATTCTCCGATGTCACAGGCAACAAACTTGCCAAGAATGTGCAATACCCTGAGTGCCTTGACATGCAGCCATACATGTCTCAGCAGAACACAGGACCTCTAGTCTATGTCCTCTATGCTGTGCTGGTCCACGCTGGGTGGAGTAGTCACAACGGACATTACCTCTCTTATGTCAAAGCTCCAGGAGGCCAGTGGTATAAAATGGATGACGCCGAGGTCACTGCCTGTAGCATCGCTTCTGTCCTGAGTCAACAGGCCTATGTCCTCTTTTACATCCAGAAGAGTGAACTGGAAAGATGCAGTGAGAGTGTGTCAATAGGCAGGGAACCAGGAGCCCTTGGCGCTGAACACAAAGACAGGCGAGCAACGCAAGGAGAACTCCAGAGAGAACCCTGCCTCCAGGTACCCGACTTGGAGGAGCACTTGGTGGAAAGAGCCACTCAGGAAAGCACCTTAGACCACTGGAAGTTCCTCCAAGAGCAAAACAAAACCAAGCCTGACTTCAACGTCAGAAAAGTCGAATGTACCCTGCCTCCCAACGTGCTTGTGATTCATCCATCAAAATACAAGAGTGGGATGAACAACCATCATCCTGAACAGCAAAGCTCCCTGCTGAACCTCTCTTCAAGGAACCTGACACCTCAGGAGTCCATGAACACTGACACACTCACTTCTCTGCAAGGGAGGACCAGGAGATCCAAAGGGAGGAACAATCACAGCAAGAGGGCTCTGTTTGTGTGCCAGTGATCTCAGGAAAAGTCTCCACCCAAACGCAGGAGTGCATGCGCACACAAACTGACACACACACACATACACGTACACACACACACACCCACGAGGGGGTTCACGCACGCACACACACACACCATCACATACGCAGTCAATCCGACATAAAGTATTGAGGAGCCCAGGTTTCTGTCTACACAAGAGGGACAACTGGATAGTGATGGCTGCGTTTCAGGATGAGCCCAGACATGGGAAACATCGAGTTTTGCCGTCGTGAGTCTTCTGAACCTGTGTGGGGATTGTCTGTGTGTTTGTGTTCACGGTAGATGACATTCAGTGTGAATTTCTGAATAGGACATATTGTGGTGTAGGGTTTCACGTGAAGTTATTGCAGGGGACGGGGTTGACTATTTTCTCTTGGGGTGTGTTTCATTCGTCAGTTGTTGGTGAGCACTAGAAGTTGAAATTTTGCGAACATGGGACTTCTATGGATCCTTCTCGCTACCTTGAGTAGTGGAAACTGGGACGCATTTGAAGAGAGGAAGGGTGTTTTTCTTTTGAACCTGCCTCGCCGTTTTTACATTGCTTGTTGAATGGACCTCAGGCACCCTAGGACTTGTGCCCTTGGTGGAACCCACAGAATGCTGGAAACAGACAGACAGACACACTTGCCTATTGAATGCTGTCCATTTCCAATGAATTGAAGCAGAAAATCATCCCACTGGTATGTGAGTCATTTGGAAGTAAGTCGTATTGATAATCAAGGAAATCAAACACAGGAGCGTGTGTGTATTCAACTAAAATAAAATCAGCAAGCACTGAAATAAATCTCATTTGGTGTGTATCAAAATGGCATTTGGGAGATTCCGGGTCAATCGTCCAGCTGCGAAAGGTGCATCTCTGAAGCACAGTCCCTGACCTGCAATGAGACTTGTTCATCCGAGGTGGTGTTGCAGTGGAAATGATTGTGGGAAATGGCCCCTTCCTTTTGTGTATTCGCTGATTGGATTTCAGGCTCCGTTTCTCGTTCGGTACAGTGATCCAAGTTGACCAACCCGAGAGTAAAGATGTCCAGGGCATAACTCGGGGCTCCGTACAACCACAGAATCTTGGGTGCAACCTTGCTCAAGCACACAAATGTGCGTATTAACAGTGTCTCTGTGTGACGTGTGTGCAAAGTACAGTGTGATGAGCATGACTGGCAGACAATATGTTGCCATCGTATGTCTCCAACCACCGGAAATAGAATGTCATGAGTATTTGTTTCTTCTTGCAATCATAAATTCGGGGAATGTCATCAATCAGCCGGTCGGTGATTGCATGATTACCTGAAAGTCTTTCACCGTCTAAACTGTGCATTGAGTATTTCGTCTAACTTCAGTGCATGTTTCCAACACTCGATGCTTTATGATTTGAGTATCTAGCTCCCACCAGAGCGTTTCCTGCAAAGACTTATCTTGTTCCCCACTGGCAAGTCATTTCACTCGGATATAGAATCAAGAGCCTGAACATGGAAAAAATCAAGAGGCTGGAATATCTATTGGATTCCCCGGATCCCAACACACACAGGTGTACAGTCATTTCTACATAACATAATGTGGTCCTCAGGTTTTTGTCTATGTAAAAGGGACAACTGGTTAGTGATGGCCGCATTTCAAGATGATCCCATGTCTAATATGTTGTTGTGGAGTTGTGAGTATTCTGATCATGTGAAGAGACTGTCTCTGTGCATGTGTTTTCACAGTAGATGACATCCTGTGTGAATATCTGTAGACTACATTTTGAGATGTAGGTTTTCCCCTCAGTGTACTGGATGAATTTGAATTTATTATTCTGTCCTGGTTTGTTTTGATTAGTCAATTGGTGGGCGAGAGTAGGTGAAATTTTGCTAAAGTGGTATATAGGTGAATCATTCTCGTGAACGTGAATAATTGAGACTGGGATGCATTTGTAACATTGGAAGGGTGTTCTTACTTTTTATTCCAACTTTTTTTGCATTTGTTTTCAACTGATCTCAGGTGCCCTGGGTAGAACCTATGTAATTCTTGGAACAGACAAACAGATGCTGCTAATTTTATGGTGTGAGTTTAAGTTAAATTTAAGGGGAAAATTTTCTCACCAGTATGTAATAAATTTTCAAATAAGTTATACTTATCATCAATGGAATAGTGCACAACACACTGAAGTGTGTGAGTATGAAACTACAGTCAAATTAGAAAGTTCTTAAATAAACTGCATTTCATGAGTAAAGGATGGAATTTTCGGAAATTCGAGATCAACCATCCAGCTGTGAAATCTGTGTCTTTGAAGCAGTATCCCTGTCCTGAGAGTTGTTTTTCTCTGGTGGTATTTCAGTGGAAACTAGTTAGGGGAATAGCCCCTTCACTTTTTATATTTGCTTCTTACTTTTCATTGTAAATGTGTGTTTTTAAACTGTATTTAAATGTTAATAGAATCCAACCCAATAAAACACAACCAACAGATCTTTTCATTTCTAATCATCACAGATCAATCTCTTGTTAGTTATGGTGATCAGTTTACTTACCTGAGAGTAAATGACACCTGGGCAGAACACAGGGCTCCATAGAAGTACAGAATCTTGGGTCCAACCCTGTCCAAGCATCAAAATGTGTATATTAACAATGTGTCTGTGTGAATTGTGTGTCAAGTAAACTGAGTTTAGTAAAACTTTGCAGTAGATTATTAATTTGGCTCACTTTGTAATCAGCGAATGAGCTTTAAAGAGTATCAATGACCAGTGCCTACCCCCTAGAGATAAGAACTTCCAATGTCTTTTGTGAAACCATGGCAACTGGATTGTTCATGATTCTGAAGATAATTCTGTCTCCCATGGTTTCAGAATCACTGCAGGAGGTGGAAACAGATAACACATCAGTCCCTTGCTCTCTCTGCTCTCTTCAGTCATGAAAAGTCTCACTGGGACCAAGGAAAATCCTATGGCTTCCTAGGGAGAAGGATTTTTCTCAGGAGAGAAAATGGTGGCTCCTTCCTCCCTGTTGAGCCTCTTCCTCAGGATTGCCCCTTTGTCTCTCCAGGACTCTGTTCATCAGACCTGAGATGCCCCCTGGTTGAGCACATCTGGCCTATGAACAAATAAGGGGAAGGAATGGTTCCAAAGACTGTACTATGCTCACTCCACCATCCCCTCTGAAACTATCCTGACTTCATGAGCCCTGGGTCAGAAGCTGTTTCTTTATATCTCTAGGCTTTGTCTCACAGCCTAAATCCTGCCCCATTTCCTACATCTTGTAAATTTTGACAAAACCTGTAGAGTCTAGATCTTTATTCCTGACAGGGCAAAGGGAGACACACCAGATTTCTGTCCCTCTGAGACTGCAGGACATCTCAGCTTCTATCAACATGAAATTTTGCATCAAATATAGTTACTGCAGGTCCACCTCACAATGAGTAATGGAAGTTGAGACAACATCTCAGACTCTGTACAGTTTTTGACCAAGCTCATTTAGTTTGGCAATGCTTTTACTCTAGAAATCAGTTGTGAAAACACTTAGGATTCATGTTATTTAGTCTTTTAATCAGTCTGTTATTATTTTCAATGTATTTACTACACTTTAGCTTAATATTTCTGATAAACTTTGTTGCAAAATTCTCAATATAATAGTGGCAAACCAAATCCAGCAATACATCAAAAAGCTTATCCACCAAGATCAAATCGGCCTCATCCCTTGGGTGCAAGGCTGGTTCAACATATGCAAATCAATAAATGTAATTCACCACATAAACAGAACTAAAGACAAAAACCCCATGATTATTTCAGTTGACTCAGAAAAGGTCTTTGATAAAATTCAACATTCCTTTATGCTAAAAACTCTCATGAAACTAGGTATTGATGGAGCATGCCGCAAAATAATAAGCGCCATTTATGACAAACCCACAGTCATTATCATATTGAACAGGCAAAAGCTGGAAGTCTTCCATTTGAAATTTGGCACAAGGCAAGGATGCCCTCTCACCACTCCTATTCAATATAGTGTTGGAAGTTCTGGCCAAGGCAATCAGGCAAGAGAAAGAATAAAGCATATTCAAACAGGAAAAGAGGAAGTTGGACTTCCTTTTCTTGCAGATGACATGATCCTATATCTATAAAATCTCATCACCTCAGCCCAAAAGATTCTTAAGCTACAAGCAACTTCAGCAAAGTCTCAAGATACAAAATCAGTATGCAAAAATCTCAAGCATTCTTATACACCAACAATAGACAAGAAGAGAGCCAAATCACAAATGAATTCACATTTACAATTGCTACAAAGAGTATAAAATACCTACCTAGGAATACAGCTAACAAGGCAAGTGAAGGACCTCGTCAAGGAGAACTACAAACCACTACTCAAGGAAATAAGAGAGGACACAAACAGATGGAAAAACATTCCATGCTCATGGGTAAGAAGAATCAATATCATGAAAATGGTCATACTTCCCAAAGTAATTCATAGATTCAGTGCTATTCCCATAAACTACCATGGACATTCTTTACAAAATTAGAAAAACCTACTTCAGAATCCATATGAAATGAAAAAAGAGCCCATATACCCAGGACAATCCTAAGTAAAAATAACAAAGCTGGAGGCATCCTGCTACCTGACTTCAAACCATATTACAAGGCTACAGTAACCCAAACAGCATGGTAGTGGTACAAAACAGACACATAGACCAATGGAATGGAATAGAGATACTAGAAATAAGATAGCACATCTACAACAATTTTATTTTGGATGAAAACAAACAATGGGGAAAGGATTCCCTATTTAATAATAAATGGTGCTGGAAAAACTATCTAGACATATGCAGAAAACTAAAACTGGACCCTTCCTTATACCTTATACAAAAATGAACTGAAAATGGATTAAAGATTTAAATGTAAAACCCAAAACTATAAAAATCCAACCCCATATAAAAGTGGGCAAAAACTGGGTGCAGTAGCTCATACCTGTAATCCCAGAAGTTTGGGAAGGTGAGGTGGGCAGATAACTTGAGGCCAGGAGTTCAAGATCAGCCTGGCCAACCTGGTGAAACTCAGTCTCTACTCAAAATACAATCAATTAGCCAGATGTAGTGGCAGGTGCCTGTAATCCCAACTACTCAGGAGGCTGAGACAGAAGAACCACCTGAATCTGGGAGGTAGAGGTTGCAGTGACCCGAGATTGTGCCACTGAACTCCACCCTGGGTGACACAGCAAGACTCTGTCTTAAAAAGCGAAAATAAAAATATTTTAAAAAGTGGGCAAAGGATATGAACAGACACTTATGCAACCAACAAACATATGACAAAAAGCCCAAAGTTACTGATCATTAGAGAAATACAAATCAAAACCACAGTGAGATGCCATCTCATGCCAGTCAGAATGGCGATTAGTAAAATGTCAAGAAACAACAGATGCTGGTGAGACCGTGGGGAAACAGGAACACTTTTACACTGTTGGAGCGAATGTAAATTCAAACGCTGTGGAAGACAGTGTGGTGATTTTTCAAAGACCTAGAATCAGAAATACCATTTGACCCAGCAATGCCATTACTGGGTATATACCCAAAGGAATTCAAATTCTTGTATTATAAAGATACTTGCATGCATATGTTCATTGCCACACTATTCACAATAGCAAAGACATGGAATCAACCCAAATGCCCATCAGTGACAGACTGGATACAGAAAATGTGATACATATACACCATGGAATACTACGCAGCCATAAAAAGGAATGAGATCATGTCCTTTGCAAGTACATGGATGAAGCTGGAAGCCATTATTCTCAGCAAACTAATGCAGGAACAGAAAACCAAATACACATGTTCTCACTCATAAGTGGCAGATGAACAAAGAGAAAACATAGACACAGGGAGGGGAACAACATACACTGGAGCCTGTCTGGGGGTGAGTGAGGAGGGAGTGCGTCAGAATAAATAGCTAATCCATGTGGGGCTGAATACCTAGGTTACGGGTTGATAGGTACAGCAAACCACCATGACACACACTTACCTATGTAACAAACCTGCACGTCCTGCACATGTATCCTGGAACTTAAAATGAAATAAAATAAAATTTTTAAAAACTTTATTTTTTCTAAGTCGTGTTTGCAATTTTCAACGTGAACTTTCTAGTAGACATTTATTATATATAGAATTATATAGTTGATTTTTGAACAACTATGGGTCTGCCATTCTTTAAAATGCAAATCTTTATGAGTGTGTGTATATGTACACATATGTGTGTATATATATTTGTGTGTGTATATATATGTGTACGTGTGTGTGTGTGCAGATAGATAGATAGATAGATAGATAGATAGATAGATAATGCTCCTGGTCTTCTGTTTGAGTAGGCTGAGAAGGAGGAGGGGGAGGAGTGATTGTTCTTGCAGTCTCAGAGGTAGCTAGGTGGAAGAGAATCTGTACAAATGAATACATGAAGTTCTCATTTGTAAGTGTGATTTAAATAATTGTACACCTGGACATAGAAGTGGAATGATAGACACTAGAGATCTGGAAGGGTGAGAGGGTGGGAGGGGCAAATAATAAACAATGGTTCAGATATCTGGATTCCTTGATCCCAAATGGTGTACAATTATTTCTCTTTAATTTGTGTCCGTTTACGAGCAAGTTTGAGAGGAGTGAGCCAAGCTCAGAAAGGCATTCAGCTCTAAAATCAGATGTGCATGGCAATGGGCAGAAGTACCCTCTCCCTTTCTCAGAACAAATCCAAGCTTCCTTTATACCCCTTACCTACAGGAAAGTTATGTTCCAAAATGTATTTCTGCTGGAGGCAAAACATTTTATATTTTATGAAAAAAAACCTTGTAACTTGGTCAAACTTAGAAATTAATATTGGAAAAACAGTAGGGCACTCTCTTTGGGACATAATCTTTGAGACACTTCAGCAGCATATACAGCTTGTAATTCGTCCTGAGAAAATCCAGATAGTATAAACTTGAGAATGTTCATGAGGAACGGAAAAGAACACATTTACTCACATATTTTACATTAAAATTTATCAAGGGTAGAAATTTAAAAATCTGTTTTACTATGAATGTTCATATGAAAGTACAGACATTCGCCTAAATTTTACTGAAATTATTTAAAAATTAATTTGTCATTGGTAACAGAAACTTCCAAACATCTCCATTTTACAAGTCTCACTATCCATATTTTCTCTAAAATATTCAGAAGTAGAAAACAAAAATATAGATTAAAATAGCTCATATTAGGCCGGCGCGGTGGCTCAAGCCTGTAATCCCAGCACTTTGGGAGGCCGAGACGGGCGGATCACGAGGTCAGGAGATCGAGACCATCCTGGCTAAGACGGTGAAACCCCGTCTCTACTAAAAAAATACAAAAAACTAGCCGGGCAAGGTGGCGGGCGCCTGTAGTCCCAGCTACTCGGGAGGCTGAGGCAGGAGAATGGCGTAAACCCGGGAGGCGGAGCTTGCAGTGAGCTGAGATCCGGCCACTGCACTCCAGCCTGGGCGACAGAGCCAGACTCCGTCTCAAAAAAAAAAAAAAAAAAAATAGCTCATATTTTTCCAATTTAAAATAATTGTTCAGTAACTGGGAAGAAAGGTTTACACAAATTGGAAATTCTGTATGTATATAGAAATTAATAAGATGAGAAAATTATGGCAAATTATAGGGGGCTTCAATAAGTTCATGCAAAATAACAATTATGAAAAAACTATGCATGAACTTTTAGCTTTTGCATCAAAACACACATATACTAGTTTATTTTAACTTTTTTTTACTTTTGAGACAGGGTTTCACTCCTCTCACCGAGGTCGCAGTGCAGTGGAGCAACCTTGGCTCAAAGTAACCTCTGCTTCCCAGGCTGAAGCGATTCTCCTGCCTCAGCCTTCCAAGTAGCTGGGACCTTGTCTGGTTAATTTTTGTATTTTTTGTAGAGGCTAATTTTTGTATTTTCTGTCGAGGAAAGGTTTTGCCATGTTGCCCAACCTCCCAAAGTGCAGGGATTACAGGCGTGAGCCACCATGCCCGGACCTGTTTTAACATATGTGAACAGGATTTAAAACATCAGTCTGAAAAGAGCCACATGAATTCTGCCAAACTTGAATTCTGCCAAACCTGAAACAAGAACAAACATCAAATTTATGGTGAAGCTGGGGTACAAAAAACGGTGAAATAAATTATTCTTTAAGAAAAGTCTATGGGAAAAATGACCTGAAGGATCAGTCGTTTACAAACGGATACCTGATTCTAAGAAGAGATAAGACAATGTTGAAGATGAAGCCCACAGAGGAGGGGCATCCATTCCAATTTTTGAGAGAAAAAAAATTGTTTCTATGTCCTAATTGAGGAGGACTGACAATTAACGAGAGATATTATAGCCAACACCACAGACATCTCAATTGGTTCAGCTTACACAATACTGACTATAAGTTACTATAAGTGAAAGTTGAGAAAATTTACATTTGATGAGTCCCAAATACCCTTGTGCCTAGATCAGCTATGGACAAAAGGAGAGCTATTAGTGACTATTTTGAACAAGCAGAATCAAGATCCTGAAGCATTAGTTTGAAGAATTATAACAGGGAGTGAAACTGACTTTATCAATAGGATCCTGAAGGCAAAGCACAATTAAAACAATGGCTACCAAGAGGTAGAAGTGCTCCAGTCAAAGCAAAAGCAAACTTCTCAAAAGCAAAAGCCATAGAGTTTTTGGGGATGCTCAAGGCATTTTGCTTGTTGACGTTCTGTAGGATCAAAGCACCATAATATTTGCTTAGTAGGAGAGTTCTTAGAGAAAATTAGCAAATACTTTTGAAGAAAAGTGCCCTGTAAAGCTTCACTAGAGAGTCCCTCTGCACCACAACAACATTTCTGTTCCTTCCTCTCGTCAAACACCGGTAATTTTGAAAGAGTTTTCATGGGAAATTATTAGGCATCAACATTACAGTCCTGATTTGGTTTCTTCTGACCTTATTTTTCCTAATCTTAAAATAACTGTAAAGGGCACCCATTTTTCTTCAGTTAATAGTAGAAGATTGCATTGACATGGTTAAATTCCCATGACCCTCAGTTCTTTAGCAATGGACTGAATGGTTGGGACCATCCCTTAATGCAGTGTCTTGACCTCAGTAGAGATTATATTGAGAAATAAAGTTGATATTTATATTTTTATTTTTAATTCCATTTTTCACTGACATTTTTAAATCCCTTCACAATTCATGTTTGTCTCAAAGGTATTTAAATTTAGAAATTATATCAAGTGAGGTTGGTGCCACAATGGCCAAATAGGAACAGCTCCAGCCTCCAGCTGCCAGCGAGAGCAACACAGAAGATGGGTGATTTCTGCATTTCCAATTGAGGTACCGGTTTCATCTCAGTGGGGCATGTTGGACAGTTGGTGCAGGACAGTGGGCACAGCCCAACGAGTGAGAGCCAAAGCAGGGCAAGGCATCACCTCACCTAGGAAGTGCAAGGGGGAAGAGAATTCCTTTTCCTAGCGAAGGGAAACTGTGACACAGAACACTGGAAAATTGGGTCACTCCCACCCAATACCGTGCTTTACCAAGGGTCTTAGCAAACAGCACACCAGGAGATTATATCCCAAGCCTGACTCGCAGGGTCCCAAGCCCACAGAGCCTCTCTCATTGCTAGCACAGCAGTCTGAGGTCTAACTGCAAGGTGGCAGTGAGGCTGGGGGAGGGGTGCCCACCATTGCTGAGGCTTAAGTAGGTAAACGAAGCAGCCAGGAAGCTCGAACTGGGTAGAGCCCACTGCAGCTCAAGGAGGCCTGCCTGCCTCTGTAGACTCCACCTCTGGGGACAAGGCATAGCTAAACAAAAAGCAGCAGAAACCTCTGCAGATGTAAATGTCCCTGTGTGACAGCTTCGAAGAGAATAGTGATTCTCCCAGCATAGAGGTTGGGATCTGAGAACTGACAGACTGCCTGCTCAAGTGGGTCCCTGACCCCCGAGTAGCCTAACTGGAGAGCCTAACTGGGAGTAGCCTACCTGGAGTGGACCTCAAGCAAACTCCAACAGACCTGAAGCTGAGGGTCCTGACTGTTAGAAGGAAAACTAACAAACAGAAAGGACATCCACACCAAAACCTCATCCATACATCACCATCATGAAAGACCAAAGGTAGATAAAACCACAAACAGGGGGAAAAAGCAGTGCAGAAAAGCTCAAAATTCAAAAAATCAGAGCACCTCTCCCCCTCCAAAGGAACGCAGCTCCTCACCAGCAACAGAACAAAGCTGGATGGAGAATGACTTTGACAAGTTGAGAGAGGAAGGCTTCAGTGATCAAATTTCTCAGAGCTAAAGGGGGAACTACAAACCCAGCACAAAGAAACTAAACACCTTGAAAAAAGATTTGACGAATGGATAACTAGAATAACCAATGCAGAGAAGTCCATAAACGACCTGATAGAGATGAAAACCATGACACAAGAACTACTTGACAAATGCACAAGCTTCAGTAACCAACTTGATCAACTGGAAGAAAGAGTATCAGAGATTGAAGATCAAATGAATCAAATGAAGCAAGAAGAGAAATTTAGAGAAGAAAGAGTAAAAAGAAATGAACAAAGCCTCCAAGAAATATGGGATTATGTGAAAAGACCAAATCTACATCTGATTGGTGTACCTGAAAGTGATGGGGAGAATGGAACCAAGTTGGAAAATACTCTGCAGGATATCATTCAGGAGAACTTCCCTAACCCAGCAAGGCAGGCCAACATTCAAATTCGGGAAATACAGAGGACACCACAAAGATACTCCTCAAGAAGAGCAACTTCAAAACACATAATTGTCAGATTCACCAAAGTTGAAAAGAAGGCAAAAATGTTAAGGGCAGTCAGAGAGAAAGGTTACATTACCCACAAAGGGAAGCCCATCAGACTAACAGCAGATATCTTGGCAGAAACTCTACAAGCCAGAAGAGAGTGGGGGCCGATAGTCAACATTCTTAAAGAATTTTCAAACCAGAATGTCATATCCAGTCAACTAAGTTTCACAAGTGAAGGAGAAACAAAATCTTTTACAGACAAGAAATGCTGAGTGATTCTGTCACCACCAGGCCTGTCCTACAAGAGTTCCTGAAGGAAGTACTAAACATGGAAAGGAACAAATAGTACTAACCATTGCAAAAACATGCCAACATGTAAAGACCATCGATGCTAGGAAGAAACTGCATCAACTAATGAGCAAAATAACCAGCTAACATCATAATGACAGGATCAAGTTCACACATAACAATATTAACCTTAAATGTAAATGGGTTAAACGCTCCAATTAAAAGACACAGACTGGCAAATTAGATAAAGAGTCAAGACCCATCAGTTTGCTGTATTCAGGAGACTCATCTCACATGCAGAGGCACACATAGGCTCAAAATAAAGGGATGGAGGAAGATCTACCAAGCAAATAGAAAACAAAAAAGTGTCAGGGGTTACAATCCTAGTCTCTGATAATACAGACATTAAACCACAAAGATCAAAAGAGACAAAGAAGGTCATTACATAATGATAAAGGGATCAATTCAACAAGAAGAGTTAACTACCCTAAATATATATGCACCCAATACAGGAGCATCCAGATTCATAAAACAAGGCCTTAGAGACTTACAAAGAGATTTAGACTCCCACACAATAATAGTGGGAGAATTTAACCCACCACTGTCAACATTGGACAGATCAACAAGACAGAAAGTTAATAAGGATATCCAGGAATTGAACTCAACTCTGCACCAAGCAGACCTAATAGACTTCTACAGAACTCTCCACCCCAAATCAACAGAATACACATTCTTCTCAGCACCACATTGTACTTATTCCAAAACTGACCACATAGTTCGAAGTAAAGCACTCCTCAGCAACTGTAAAAGAATAGAAATTATAACAAACTGTCTCTCAGACCACAGTGCAATCAAACAAGAACTCAGGATTAAGAAACTCAATGAAAACCACTCAACTACATGGAAACTGAACAACTTGCTCTTGAATGACTACTGGGTACATAACGAAATGAAGGCAGAAATAAAGATGTTCTTTGAAACCAATGAGAACAAAGATACAACATACCAGAATCTCTGGGACACATTTAAAGCAGTGTGTAGAGGGAAATTTATAGCACTAAATTCTCACAAGAGAAAGCAGGAAAGATCTAAAATTGACACCCTAACATCACAATTAAAAGAACTAGAGAAGCAAGAGCAAACACATTCAAAAGCTAGCAGAAGGCAAGAAATAACTACGATCAGAGCAGAACTGAAGGAGACAGAGACACAAAAAACCCTTCAAAAAATCAATGAATCCAGAAGCTAGTTTTTTGAAAAGATCAACAAAATTGATAGACCACTAGCAAGAGCAATAAAGAAGAAAAGAGAGAAGAATCAAATAGATGCAATAAAAAATAATAAAGGGATATCACCACCGACCCCACAGAAATACAAACTACCATCAGAAAATACTATAAAAACCTCCATGCAAATAAACTAGAAAATTTAGAAGAAATGGATACATTCCTGGACACATACACTCTCCCAAGACTAAACCAGGAAGAGGTTGAATCCCTGAAGAGACAAATAGCAGGCTCTGAAATTGAGGTAATAATTAATAGCCTACTAACCAAAAAAAGTCCAGGGCCAGACAGATTCACAGCTGAATTCTACCAGAGGTACAAAGAGGAGCTGGTACTATTCCTTCTGAAACTATTCCAATCAATAGAAAAAGAGGGAATCCTCTCTAACTCATTTTATGAGGCCAGTATCATCCTGATACCGAAGCCTGGTAGAGACATACCAAAACAAGAGAATTTTAGACTAATATCCCTGATGAACATTGACAGAAAAATCCTCAATAAAATACTGGCTAACTGAATCCAGAAGCACATCAAAAAGTTTATCCACCATGATCAAGTGGGCTTCATCCCTGTGATGCAAGGCTGGTTCAACATACTCAAATCAATAAACATAATCCAACATATAAACAGAACCAAAGACAAAAACCACATGATTATCTCAATAGATACAGAAAAGGCCTTTGACAAAATTCAACAACCCTTCATGCTAAAAACTCCCAATAAATTCAGTATTGATGGAACGTATCTCAAAATAATAAGAGCTATTCATGACAAACCCACAGCCAGTATCATACTGAATGGGCAAAAACTGGAAGCATTCCCCTTAAAAACTGGCACAAGACAGGGATGCCCTCTCTCGCCACTCCTATTCAACATAGTGTTGGAAGTTCTGGCCATGGCAATCAGGCAAGAGAAAGAAATAAAGAGTATTTGATTAGGAAAAGAAGAAGTCAAATTGTCCCTGTTTGCAGATAACATGCTTGTCTATTTAGAAAACCCCATCATCTCAGCCCAAAATCTCCTCAAACTGATAAGCAACTTTAGCAAAGTCTCAGGATACAAAATTAATGTGCAACAATCACAAGCATTCTTATACACCAATGACAGACAACCAGAGAGCCAAATCATGAATGAACTCCCATTCACAATTGCTTCAAAGAGAATAAAATACCTAGGAATCCAACTTACAACAGATGTGAAGGACCTCTTCAAGGAGAACTACAAACCACTGCTCAATGAAATAAAGGAGGACACAAACAAATGGAAGAACATTCCATGCTCATGAACAGGAAGAATCAATATCGTGAAAATGGCCATACTGCCCAAGGTAATTTATAGATTCAATGCCATCCCCATTAAGCTACCAATGACTTCCTTTACAGAATTGGAAAAAAAACTACTTAAAAGTTCATATGGAACCAAAAAAGAGCCAGCATTGTCAAGACAATCCTAGTCAAAAGAACAAAGCTGAAGGCATCACGCTACCTGACTTAAAACTATACAGCAAGGCTACAGTAACCAAAACAGCATTATACTGCTATGAAAACAGAGCTATAGACCAATGGAACAGAACAGAGCCCTCAGAAATAATATCACAGTTCTACAACCATCTGATCTTTGACAAACCTGACAAAAATAAGAAATGAGGAAAGGATTCCCTATTTAATAAATGCTGCTGGGAAAACTGGCTAGCCATGAATAAAAAGCTGAAACTGGATCCCTTCCTTACTCCTTACACAAAAATTAATTCAAGAGGGATTAGAGACTTAAATATTAGACCTAAAACTATAAAAACCCTAGAAGAAAACCTAGGCAATACCATTCAGGACATAGGCATGGGCAAGGACTTCATGTTTACAACACCAAAAGCAATGGCAACAAGAGCCAAAATTGACAAATGGGATCTAATTAAACTAAAGAGCTTCTGCACAGCAAAAGAAACTACCATCAGAATGAACAGACAACCTACAGAATGGGAGAAAACTGTGGCAATCTACTCATCTGACAAAGGGCTAATATCCGGAACCTACAAAGAACTCAAAAAATTTACAAGAAAAAAACAAACAACCCCATCCAAAAGTGGGCAAAGGATAAGAACAGACACTTCTCAAAAGAAGACATTTATGCAGCCAACAGACACATGAAAAAATACTCATCATCACTAGCCATCAGAGAAATGCAAATCAAAACCACAATAAGATGCCATCTCACACCAGTTAGAATGGCAATTATTAAAAAGTCAGGAAACAACAGGTGCTGGAGAGGATGTGGAGAAATAGGAACACTTTTACACTGTTGGTGGGACTGTAAACTAGTTCAACCACTGTGAAAGACAGTGTGACGATTCCTCAAGGATGTAGAACTTGAAATACCATTTGACCCAGCCATCCTATTACTGGGTATATCCCCAAAGGATTATAAATCATGCTGCTATAAAGACACATGCTCATGTATGTTTACTGCAGCACTATTCACAATAGCACAGACTTGGAACCAACCCAAATGTCCCTAATGACAGACTGGATTAAGAAAATGTGCCACATATACACCATGGAAGACTATGCAGCCATAAAAAAGGATGAGTTTTCGTCCTTTGTAGGGACATGGATGTAGCTGGAAACCATCATTCTCAGCAAACTATCACAAGAACAGAAAACCAAACACCGCATGTTCTCACTCATAGGTGGTAACTGAACAATGAGATCACTTGGACACAGTAAGGGGAACATCACACACTGGGGTCTGTTGTAGGGTGGGGGGAGGGGGGAGGGATAGCATTAGGAGATATACCTAATGTAAATGATGAGTTAATGGTTGCAGCACACCAACATGGCACGTGTATACATACGTAACAAAGCTACACATTGTGCACATATACCCTAGAACACAAAGTATAATAAAAAAAAATCATATCAAGTGTGAAATAAAGAAAATTATATAGAGGGAGAACAGAATCTATAAATATGCATATTTGTGTACATACATCCATATACATACATATGTGTGTGCATGCAGTAATTTTATTCTCCTAAAGCAATGCCTCTGCCTTCCACCCTCACTGTACATGTCCTAGTCCTGTGATGTCCCTAGAACTGAGCATCTGATTTCCTTCTCTGCCTCCCACATGAACAGGGAATAGAAATGGAAACTACGCTCTGTGGTTACTGTTGTGAAAATCCATGTCCCCCACAGGCTAGTTTGGCATCTTACGTTCCAGTTCCCGTTGTAAAAAAAGCAAGCAACAAACAAAAACTACAAAAGAAAAAATGAAATATTTGAAAGTCTAGAGACACAGAGGTTCCGGATTCACCCACCACCCACAGTGACCTCCGCCGCCCTCCAGACCTGAGGGCAGTTGCGCCTGAACAGCCTGCCTCTTCACCATCCATGAAAAGAGGTGACCTTAAACTTCAATAGATTTTACTCTGTTCAAAAGGAACCAGGTCAACATTCAAAGTCAGTGGTCTGACAACTCTAAACTTTGGCCAGAAAGTATTGGAAACATTTAACGTGCAGTGGATGAAGCAGCCTGGCCCCACTGCACACAACACACTCGTGGGGACTCAAAGGAGGATACTCAAGATCCGCTGGGTGGAAGTAAGGACAGACCGAGAAACACGGGGGGTAGGGGGGTCAAACCAGGAAGGCTCAGGCCCTGACCTCCTCCTAGGCCCTGCTCCTCCAGAACTTGCAGTTTTTTCTGACCCGGAAGTGGATTTCACTGATGGAAAAGAAGTTCAGTATTTCTGGTCCAGCCCTGTAAGCTGCTCCTGTCGCCCAGCCTTCCACACCCCTGCAGACGTCACAATGCCTACTCCCACTAACCCCACAAGGGAACTATGCATCGCCTAGAGACGGTCCTTGGCCTGCAACCCCGCGATGGGGTCCAGGGTCTTTGTCCATTTCTGGTTAAAATTGCTCTAAGGTTGGTCGCTGTCTTGGCCTTCCCTGCTTCCTCTCTGTTTACTTCTCCCCTCCTCACCCCATATGAAGCTTTTACTCAGGAGATGGATTATCGCCCCTCTTGGAACATCAAGGACACCACCAGGACACCGCACTGTCTCCTTGACCCTGGGATTCTGCAGACCTCAGTCTTCCTCTGAGGTCCCCTCACTCCCCACCTCATTTTTTCCATCCTTCTGGGGCCTGGGTCTGCTATACCTCAGGCTTCCTCTTCACAGTCACAGACAGAAGGAGCCCCCTTCATCCTTGGGCTCTGACCACAGTTCACCTACTGCAGGACACTCAATGGCTTTCAGTAGTTCATCCAGACATCCAGATGGAAGTGGGATTTCCTGGAAGAAAAGCAGGACCCCAGAATTACACTGAATTCTAACACAAGAGCCCAGAGTCCCCTTCTGCATGGGACATTAAGCTGCAAACACTACATAGGCACTTAATGCTCAGCTGCCCTTTTAACATCTGGTCCAGTTGTGTCCCTCCTCCTTGGAATATCTCAGAAAATATATCTCCACCTAGAGTTGTTTAAACGCATCATCCTATGTGATTCCAGACCATCGGGAATACAATGGGTCCTCACCAGAACTTCCACTCTGCTTGGAAGACTTAGAAAATTCTGAGGCTGCTCAGAGGGTCAGATTCCCATTTCTGTGTTCCAGAAAAACTTCAGTCTTCCCCGGACAAGTGAGGAAACAGAAAATGTCTAGTCTCTGGCACATCTTTTGCAAGCAATGGCGGCTCCCAGGAACCAAAACTATCAATGAATATATTTTTGAGACTCTGCTCAAAAGAAGAGTCATTCTGCAATTTCAGGTAGGATGGAGTAGTTCTGTGGCTCCTGAGGTGATTTTGAAAAGATCTGGACCCTCACAAGAACCACGGAGGACATTTCTGGCATTTCCAGACCAGGAGGACTGACTGATGGACCTCCAGTGTTACTAGGAAAACTTTTTGTTGGACAGCTTTGCTTTGGCTTTCAGGCCTTCACATAGGTTGCTTAGATCATGGAAGTGCTTCTGCATTTCTGCATAGGCTCGGGATGCCTTCTCAAGTCGTCCCTGCAATTATGAGACAGTTTCTGTCTCCAGAGGTCACTTGGAATAACACAAGAGGCTTCACCTTCAAAGGGACACCAGACAATATAGCCACAGTTCAGCCAAGATTATCTGTGTTTACATACCTGTAAAGTAACACTCCTAGTTACCTCCATTAATGTGAACATCTTTCATGAATAGAGAAACTCTAGTGATTGTTATATAACAGCTGCCACAAAAATTAACCAATAAAAATAAATGATAAATGAAAAATATTTCATAATTATGATAGTGAACGCAATGACCTAAATAGTAAGAATTTGAATACTGGTGACAATATGAACATAAGGATACAAAAATCAATGTGGAGATTCTCCTAAATATATGAAAAGTTCACAAATTGGGTCCTCCTTGTGTAATTTGGAGTCAGAGTCAAAGAATTTCACTATGAAATGTGTTCCATGACGGCAAACATGAGAAACAGGTGAAAGGAAAGCAAGCCACAGGAGAGCATGGGCTAATAGGACCACTTGTGTGCAAACCTCTCTAGTCAAGGACTACCAGCCAGAGGTGAAGAGAGTTTGGCTTGTGTCTTGCCTACCACTGGGCACACAAAAGCTTTCGGTAGTGCAACCAGATGGCTGGTTTGGCCTGGCTCCCTGCAAAGAAGACATGTATCTCATCCCCACCAGCCCATCCGTCCTGGAACTCAGAATCCTACATGCATTAAACATGAAGCTCCAACTCCATAGCTGACTTCACCTCCTTACTGTCCTTCTGCCATCCGGTGTTTCAGGTGCTCTCCAGATCTGGACTTCTTGGCTCCCCTACCTTTATCAAGTGAAGTCAGGATGTATCATTCTCAGAGTTCTCCTGCCAGTCCAAGGTGAAACTCACCAATACAGGCATACCCTGGATGGACTTCCTTGGAATATTTAGAAAACCATGAGCTTGCTCGGGGGAGGTGTGAGCTCTAGGAGTAGAGTTATGGTTTCCCATGGAAACCTGAGAGGACTTAGAATAGTCCCAGAGGCCTAAGCAGTCCAATCTGCCCTGGAAACATCAGGAATGATATACTTGGTCTTCCTGAGGCTCCAAACTTTTTCTAAATAAACTCAGAGGTTACAGAACCATTTTTCTCTCAGGAACTGAAGTGGAGTTATTTGCCTTCTGCCAGCATCTCACTTTTTTTATTATCTAAGTTAGCTTTTGAGCCCAGAAGTAGATATTCCTTGTATTTGATTTACACAGGGAGCTTCCTAGAATGCCCATGCGTCTGGATACTTTCTGCATTCACTCAGGTATTCACAAAATGCTGCAGTTCTGCTGAAAATCTATGAAATGACCATTTGATCACCCAAGCAACTTTAGAATGTGTCTTCTATGGAAGCCCTGGAGCCTCCCTTCTAGTATTTCATCCATTGCTGGTACTGAGTACCCAGGGTGAAACCCTCCATCAGACATTGTCAGCAATTCCAGTATGGAGATGGCACTTATGTGATGGGGCTCAAGAATCAAATGGTAGAAGACCAGCCAGGAGGTGAAGTCTCAGTAGGCTTGGGGGCTTAATGTTCGATGCACACCAGACTTCTGAGACTCAGGAAGCAGATGTGGATCTGTCTGCCCAGTGCTTCTCATTTACAGCCTGGACCAGCCATTCCTTGGGGTGAACTACTGAAAGCTTTTGTATGGGCAGGACTCTGGCCAGACCCTTTTCCATAGTCCATTTGTAATGTATTTCCACGTGGCACAGGCATCTCCACTTTTGCCCAAGCCCTCATGTGGCTCAGAATTATTCTCCCTACTGCCACTCTTCTTTGCCATCACAGGAGATATTTCAAGATGCAGCCCCAAGCCTCTCCCTGTAATCAATAACATGAGGGTTCATATGGGAACAATGTCACAGGCTTACAGGAATATGCTCTTAAATATCTGCTTTTTTATTATTCTCTTCATTAAAATGACATTTAAATCATCACCATTGTGATTGTTATTAATGTTATTATTATGTGGGTACAGTTCTTTATCATGGATATATTTGTGGTAGTTATTATGGAACGTTGAATAATTTTTTTTTATGTTCTGAAGACTGTTGAATTTGCTGAAGATGATTAAAAGACAACCTTAAAACATACATACCACAGCAACCCCAAGACTCCTACTGTACCACCTGGTGTCCTATAGAAGCATGGGCTTCCTGAGTTATTCTTTTATTTTCCGGGCAAGTACCTATTCATACCAGCATAGGAGATGGATGAAGTGCACCCTGGTCTTGCCATGGGCTCAGAAAGAATTCATACAGATGCTTTATGTGCTAGCAACTCTATGTGTAGGCCTGTGAGCCCTAGAATGCACTTTCTTTCACCAACTAGTCCACCTAAAAGTTTTCTAAGTCAAATTCCCCCTCCATGCTTGGATAGGTCATGAATGGCTTTCTGTTACCCACCTAAGATGAAGGGATACTGCTAAATCAGGTTTGTGGCCAAGAAACTTTTACCTGGAGTGGCAGGAGAGGGACTACCTGTTCACCAGAGTCTCTGCAACATTTTCTTTTTCTTTTTCTTCTTCTATTTTTTTTTTTTTTTTTTTTTTTTGTGATAGTGTCTCGCACTGTCGCCCAGGCTGGAGTCCAGTGGCACAATCTTGGCTCACTGCAACCTCCGACTCCCAGGTTCAAGCGATTCTCCCGCCTCAGCCTCCTGAGTAGCTGGGTTACAGGTGCATGCCACCACGCCTGCCTAATTTTTGTATTTTTAGTAGTGATGGGGTTTCAGGCTGGTCTCAAACTCCTGACCTCGAGATCTGCCCGCCTCGGCCTCCTAAAGTGCTGGTATTACAGGCATGAGCCACCGCGCCCAGCCTCTGCAACATTTTCTAAGTCAGAACAGTAGTTTTTTGAACCACCTTTTCAGTCATAGAACTCATGAAAAAGTCCTCCAAGAACTTGTGACCTTCTGGAAATTGTCAAAATCTCTACAGGTGTCCAGAGTCATCCAGAGCTGTATTGCAAACCACTGACTGGGTTCCACCATTAGTAAAGCAAATGCAAAATATGCCATGCCCACCAAAAAGAATCCAGAAACCACAGTATTTAGCTCTTTCCATCTTTCTTGCCTCTTGCAGTTGGGAGAGTACTGAGTATGATGCCCACCTACAGCCTCTGGAGGACATGCCAGTGCCTAGAGGTACCAGTAGAGAGGGGCCATGAAAGAGCAGATGATAGCCAGGTGGCTGGGAATGACATTGTCCTGGGGTTTATTGCTTGTCATGAACTCTGCCACTGGGCAACATGTACGGGTCTCGACATGTACCTTCTCTGGATCCCTGCTCCATCAGCCAGCTATCTTATCTCCTGAAAGCTGGTAGGTGTTGGTCATCATGGTGTTGCAGGACCAGGGTTATATTAACATTCCCTCTTAGGCTGAAACACCAGAAGTTAACACAGGAGTCCCCAGGTGTGCACATGCCAACCTCCAGATTCTTTTTCTTCTCGTTCTAGATGTTCATCCTTGCTTTCTGGGACTTGAAATAACCCTACACCACCAAATATTTATGCCTATTATCCGCTTAGGGAAAACTTGTATGTCCCAAGTCCATAGGGTTAGTATTATTATCAGTATTATAACCACTAGTACTAGTATCATGATGATCATCATTCCTGTTAATATTCATCAATATTTTTTTTTTTTTTTTTTTGAGACGGAGTCTTGCTCTGTAGCCCGAGCTGGAGTGCAGTGGCCGGATCTCAGCTCACTGCAAGCTCCGCCTCCCGGGTTCACGCCATTCTCCTGCCTCAGCCTCCCGAGTAGCTGGGACTACAGGCGCCCGCCACCTCGCCCGGTTAGTTTTTTGTATTTTTAGTAGAGACGGGGTTTCACCGTGTTCGCCAGGATGGTCTCGATCTCCTGACCTCGTGATCCGCCCGTCTCGGCCTCCCAAAGTGCTGGGATTACAGGCTTGAGCCACCGCGCCCGGCCAATATTCATCAATATTTTTATTACTACCACTGTTAATATGGATTTTTCATTATTGTACAGCAAGGAATATAGTTTATCCATTCACAAATGGTGTTCAGTTACTAAAGATGACTACAAGGCATGCTCTGCAGACATATACACACACAGCTGTCATGGAGACCCAGCTTTGCCATCAGTTGCTCTTTCATAAGATGAGCTCCCCCAATACCCACCAGTTTTTCAGGACTCGACCTGAGCTGGTTGGGCTAGACTTGGAAAAGTTTCCTATTCTCAGCTGTGCCTGGAAAAATTTTAAAGACTCTTCAGAGGCCCAGTAATAGCTTTTGGCAGCTTCTAAGACCAGGGAGGGTTTCTTGGCCATTCAGATATTCTAAGTAAACTCAAGGAACCAGAAACCCAACTTGCAGTCATGAAATACCAGTGAATGGCCTCTGTGAGTCTCTTCAAGTTTTTCAAAGATAACTGCCTGGAAAGGCTGGCCAGGAAGTCACCCAAGCCCATCCCTCTGCAGGATGTTCTATGTCAGCCAGGGACCCAGTGAATTGCCATTGAACAGAAGGGAGGAACAGAGACAGCATGCCTGAGCTTCTGGAAACATTCTAAGTGCCCTTGTTGGCCCAGAAAAGACTGGTGCTGCCATACGAGGCACAGATATGGCAACTTAGCCACTCTAGGAACCACACAAGGTTTAAAGGCTCCCAGGAAGTCCAGGAAGGGCAAACATGGCCTTTTAGAGCCATCAGATTTTATTCTAAGTCTACGTGGGAGACAGTGCACTGGCTTCATAAAAACATCAGTGGAGGTGCTATCACTTGCCCCAGTGTCCGGTCTTTTCCACCTCATCTCAGAGCCAGGCAGCCACCATTTCCCAAAGCTGCTGTGCAATGAAAGGGGAATATTCTAGGTGCTCTCCTGTGCCCACGAAATTCTGTGGCTGCACTAAAGGCAGGAGTTGTCCCCCAGAATGCTCTTCAGGAATCTGACAACACTAGTCAAGATTAGAGAAGTTCAATTCAACGTCATACAAAACCAATCACAAAAAAAAAAAAAAAAAAAAATGCATAGTGAGACAAAATGAACACATCTGCTAATAATCATGAATGACAATAACAACAATGATGATCTTAGTGATAATGCCACCAACTCTGTTAATGGCAATAACAATAAACCTGAGGTAATGGGTGTTAGGGTCCCGATTCACCGATGTGAAGGATGGCGCCAATTTCTGGCCTTACAGAAATAAAGGAAAAGTAAACACCTGAAGGAGGAGGAGGTGAACCTGGAGCTCCCGCCGGCCTCTGGGCGCTCCTTGGTGGAAGGAGAGGGACTTGGTCCTGAGCCTGCCCAGGATCCACCCGCACCAGAACTCGGGAGTCCCAGTCCCTGGATGGGCTCAGTCCCACCCAGGCCAGACGCCCCGGAGCCCCGGAGCCCGGGTCCTCCAGTCCTCGCTGCCGCCGCTCCTCGCGGAGCCCGAGCCGCCCGCGCCACCTCAGCCTCAGCGCGGCTCTAGGAGGGCAGCGCCAAGGATGCTCCGGGCCCAGAGGGGGCATCCGGCCCCAACGGGATACTGACTCCCTGACGGCGCGGAACAGAGCGGCCTGCGC
>NW_027327543.1:440000-445738 GCF_047675955.1 Chlorocebus sabaeus | reverse complement strand
CCCTAACCCTAACCCTAACCCTAACCCTAACCCTAACCCTAACCCTAACCCTAACCCTAACCCTAACCCTAACCCTAACCCTAACCCTAACCCTAACCCTAACCCTAACCCTAACCCTAACCCTAACCCTAACCCTAACCCTAACCCTAACCCTAACCCTAACCCTAACCCTAACCCTAACCCTAACCCTAACCCTAACCCTAACCCTAACCCTAACCCTAACCCTAACCCTAACCCTAACCCTAACCCTAACCCTAACCCTAACCCTAACCCTAACCCTAACCCTAACCCTAACCCTAACCCTAACCCTAACCCTAACCCTAACCCTAACCCTAACCCTAACCCTAACCCTAACCCTAACCCTAACCCTAACCCTAACCCTAACCCTAACCCTAACCCTAACCCTAACCCTAACCCTAACCCTAACCCTAACCCTAACCCTAACCCTAACCCTAACCCTAACCCTAACCCTAACCCTAACCCTAACCCTAACCCTAACCCTAACCCTAACCCTAACCCTAACCCTAACCCTAACCCTAACCCTAACCCTAACCCTAACCCTAACCCTAACCCTAACCCTAACCCTAACCCTAACCCTAACCCTAACCCTAACCCTAACCCTAACCCTAACCCTAACCCTAACCCTAACCCTAACCCTAACCCTAACCCTAACCCTAACCCTAACCCTAACCCTAACCCTAACCCTAACCCTAACCCTAACCCTAACCCTAACCCTAACCCTAACCCTAACCCTAACCCTAACCCTAACCCTAACCCTAACCCTAACCCTAACCCTAACCCTAACCCTAACCCTAACCCTAACCCTAACCCTAACCCTAACCCTAACCCTAACCCTAACCCTAACCCTAACCCTAACCCTAACCCTAACCCTAACCCTAACCCTAACCCTAACCCTAACCCTAACCCTAACCCTAACCCTAACCCTAACCCTAACCCTAACCCTAACCCTAACCCTAACCCTAACCCTAACCCTAACCCTAACCCTAACCCTAACCCTAACCCTAACCCTAACCCTAACCCTAACCCTAACCCTAACCCTAACCCTAACCCTAACCCTAACCCTAACCCTAACCCTAACCCTAACCCTAACCCTAACCCTAACCCTAACCCTAACCCTAACCCTAACCCTAACCCTAACCCTAACCCTAACCCTAACCCTAACCCTAACCCTAACCCTAACCCTAACCCTAACCCTAACCCTAACCCTAACCCTAACCCTAACCCTAACCCTAACCCTAACCCTAACCCTAACCCTAACCCTAACCCTAACCCTAACCCTAACCCTAACCCTAACCCTAACCCTAACCCTAACCCTAACCCTAACCCTAACCCTAACCCTAACCCTAACCCTAACCCTAACCCTAACCCTAACCCTAACCCTAACCCTAACCCTAACCCTAACCCTAACCCTAACCCTAACCCTAACCCTAACCCTAACCCTAACCCTAACCCTAACCCTAACCCTAACCCTAACCCTAACCCTAACCCTAACCCTAACCCTAACCCTAACCCTAACCCTAACCCTAACCCTAACCCTAACCCTAACCCTAACCCTAACCCTAACCCTAACCCTAACCCTAACCCTAACCCTAACCCTAACCCTAACCCTAACCCTAACCCTAACCCTAACCCTAACCCTAACCCTAACCCTAACCCTAACCCTAACCCTAACCCTAACCCTAACCCTAACCCTAACCCTAACCCTAACCCTAACCCTAACCCTAACCCTAACCCTAACCCTAACCCTAACCCTAACCCTAACCCTAACCCTAACCCTAACCCTAACCCTAACCCTAACCCTAACCCTAACCCTAACCCTAACCCTAACCCTAACCCTAACCCTAACCCTAACCCTAACCCTAACCCTAACCCTAACCCTAACCCTAACCCTAACCCTAACCCTAACCCTAACCCTAACCCTAACCCTAACCCTAACCCTAACCCTAACCCTAACCCTAACCCTAACCCTAACCCTAACCCTAACCCTAACCCTAACCCTAACCCTAACCCTAACCCTAACCCTAACCCTAACCCTAACCCTAACCCTAACCCTAACCCTAACCCTAACCCTAACCCTAACCCTAACCCTAACCCTAACCCTAACCCTAACCCTAACCCTAACCCTAACCCTAACCCTAACCCTAACCCTAACCCTAACCCTAACCCTAACCCTAACCCTAACCCTAACCCTAACCCTAACCCTAACCCTAACCCTAACCCTAACCCTAACCCTAACCCTAACCCTAACCCTAACCCTAACCCTAACCCTAACCCTAACCCTAACCCTAACCCTAACCCTAACCCTAACCCTAACCCTAACCCTAACCCTAACCCTAACCCTAACCCTAACCCTAACCCTAACCCTAACCCTAACCCTAACCCTAACCCTAACCCTAACCCTAACCCTAACCCTAACCCTAACCCTAACCCTAACCCTAACCCTAACCCTAACCCTAACCCTAACCCTAACCCTAACCCTAACCCTAACCCTAACCCTAACCCTAACCCTAACCCTAACCCTAACCCTAACCCTAACCCTAACCCTAACCCTAACCCTAACCCTAACCCTAACCCTAACCCTAACCCTAACCCTAACCCTAACCCTAACCCTAACCCTAACCCTAACCCTAACCCTAACCCTAACCCTAACCCTAACCCTAACCCTAACCCTAACCCTAACCCTAACCCTAACCCTAACCCTAACCCTAACCCTAACCCTAACCCTAACCCTAACCCTAACCCTAACCCTAACCCTAACCCTAACCCTAACCCTAACCCTAACCCTAACCCTAACCCTAACCCTAACCCTAACCCTAACCCTAACCCTAACCCTAACCCTAACCCTAACCCTAACCCTAACCCTAACCCTAACCCTAACCCTAACCCTAACCCTAACCCTAACCCTAACCCTAACCCTAACCCTAACCCTAACCCTAACCCTAACCCTAACCCTAACCCTAACCCTAACCCTAACCCTAACCCTAACCCTAACCCTAACCCTAACCCTAACCCTAACCCTAACCCTAACCCTAACCCTAACCCTAACCCTAACCCTAACCCTAACCCTAACCCTAACCCTAACCCTAACCCTAACCCTAACCCTAACCCTAACCCTAACCCTAACCCTAACCCTAACCCTAACCCTAACCCTAACCCTAACCCTAACCCTAACCCTAACCCTAACCCTAACCCTAACCCTAACCCTAACCCTAACCCTAACCCTAACCCTAACCCTAACCCTAACCCTAACCCTAACCCTAACCCTAACCCTAACCCTAACCCTAACCCTAACCCTAACCCTAACCCTAACCCTAACCCTAACCCTAACCCTAACCCTAACCCTAACCCTAACCCTAACCCTAACCCTAACCCTAACCCTAACCCTAACCCTAACCCTAACCCTAACCCTAACCCTAACCCTAACCCTAACCCTAACCCTAACCCTAACCCTAACCCTAACCCTAACCCTAACCCTAACCCTAACCCTAACCCTAACCCTAACCCTAACCCTAACCCTAACCCTAACCCTAACCCTAACCCTAACCCTAACCCTAACCCTAACCCTAACCCTAACCCTAACCCTAACCCTAACCCTAACCCTAACCCTAACCCTAACCCTAACCCTAACCCTAACCCTAACCCTAACCCTAACCCTAACCCTAACCCTAACCCTAACCCTAACCCTAACCCTAACCCTAACCCTAACCCTAACCCTAACCCTAACCCTAACCCTAACCCTAACCCTAACCCTAACCCTAACCCTAACCCTAACCCTAACCCTAACCCTAACCCTAACCCTAACCCTAACCCTAACCCTAACCCTAACCCTAACCCTAACCCTAACCCTAACCCTAACCCTAACCCTAACCCTAACCCTAACCCTAACCCTAACCCTAACCCTAACCCTAACCCTAACCCTAACCCTAACCCTAACCCTAACCCTAACCCTAACCCTAACCCTAACCCTAACCCTAACCCTAACCCTAACCCTAACCCTAACCCTAACCCTAACCCTAACCCTAACCCTAACCCTAACCCTAACCCTAACCCTAACCCTAACCCTAACCCTAACCCTAACCCTAACCCTAACCCTAACCCTAACCCTAACCCTAACCCTAACCCTAACCCTAACCCTAACCCTAACCCTAACCCTAACCCTAACCCTAACCCTAACCCTAACCCTAACCCTAACCCTAACCCTAACCCTAACCCTAACCCTAACCCTAACCCTAACCCTAACCCTAACCCTAACCCTAACCCTAACCCTAACCCTAACCCTAACCCTAACCCTAACCCTAACCCTAACCCTAACCCTAACCCTAACCCTAACCCTAACCCTAACCCTAACCCTAACCCTAACCCTAACCCTAACCCTAACCCTAACCCTAACCCTAACCCTAACCCTAACCCTAACCCTAACCCTAACCCTAACCCTAACCCTAACCCTAACCCTAACCCTAACCCTAACCCTAACCCTAACCCTAACCCTAACCCTAACCCTAACCCTAACCCTAACCCTAACCCTAACCCTAACCCTAACCCTAACCCTAACCCTAACCCTAACCCTAACCCTAACCCTAACCCTAACCCTAACCCTAACCCTAACCCTAACCCTAACCCTAACCCTAACCCTAACCCTAACCCTAACCCTAACCCTAACCCTAACCCTAACCCTAACCCTAACCCTAACCCTAACCCTAACCCTAACCCTAACCCTAACCCTAACCCTAACCCTAACCCTAACCCTAACCCTAACCCTAACCCTAACCCTAACCCTAACCCTAACCCTAACCCTAACCCTAACCCTAACCCTAACCCTAACCCTAACCCTAACCCTAACCCTAACCCTAACCCTAACCCTAACCCTAACCCTAACCCTAACCCTAACCCTAACCCTAACCCTAACCCTAACCCTAACCCTAACCCTAACCCTAACCCTAACCCTAACCCTAACCCTAACCCTAACCCTAACCCTAACCCTAACCCTAACCCTAACCCTAACCCTAACCCTAACCCTAACCCTAACCCTAACCCTAACCCTAACCCTAACCCTAACCCTAACCCTAACCCTAACCCTAACCCTAACCCTAACCCTAACCCTAACCCTAACCCTAACCCTAACCCTAACCCTAACCCTAACCCTAACCCTAACCCTAACCCTAACCCTAACCCTAACCCTAACCCTAACCCTAACCCTAACCCTAACCCTAACCCTAACCCTAACCCTAACCCTAACCCTAACCCTAACCCTAACCCTAACCCTAACCCTAACCCTAACCCTAACCCTAACCCTAACCCTAACCCTAACCCTAACCCTAACCCTAACCCTAACCCTAACCCTAACCCTAACCCTAACCCTAACCCTAACCCTAACCCTAACCCTAACCCTAACCCTAACCCTAACCCTAACCCTAACCCTAACCCTAACCCTAACCCTAACCCTAACCCTAACCCTAACCCTAACCCTAACCCTAACCCTAACCCTAACCCTAACCCTAACCCTAACCCTAACCCTAACCCTAACCCTAACCCTAACCCTAACCCTAACCCTAACCCTAACCCTAACCCTAACCCTAACCCTAACCCTAACCCTAACCCTAACCCTAACCCTAACCCTAACCCTAACCCTAACCCTAACCCTAACCCTAACCCTAACCCTAACCCTAACCCTAACCCTAACCCTAACCCTAACCTCCTAACCCTAACCCTAACCCTAA